>NW_017806067.1:601840-620232 GCF_001891065.2 Hippocampus comes | reverse complement strand
GCAACCCCCCCCCCTCCTCCCCCCTCTCCCCAAAAAGGGTAAAAATGAATTCTTTAAAAGGACATTGCATGCGGAGAAGAAGGGAACTCATTTACATTGAAACAAAACAGCAGGCGTCGTAAACAACCGTTGGGGGCATGAGGGGCTTTGTTTTGTATTGTCTGAACCAAACATTTGGATTTCTTCCTTCTCTTTACACTCACCTCCTCCGTTCTTGTAGCAAAGGTACGGGAAGCGCCACATGTTGCCCAGGCCGATGATGGATCCGGCAACGGACAGGATGAATTCCACCTTGTTGCTCCACTGGCCCCTCTCCTCCATCTTCACCTCCGAGGGGGGCAGCGGCTCCGGTGCCTGGACGGCGATGCCATTGCGGAGGCCCGCCTTGGCAGCGTCACCTAAGGGGGAAAAGTCAAAAGATGGCAAAGTGAATTTTGGAGCACAGAAGCAAAACCGGGCGTTGTTGAGCTTACCCATCATTGAATTTGTCCTCGTATGCCTCACGTGCGCGCTTGCCTCAGGTGGTTTAGCAGTAAATGCTCAAGATTTAGAATTTAAGTACAGAGTTGGGGGTGGTGGGGAGGAGGAGGAGAAGGAGAAGGAGGAGGCATGGGCTTGAAATGCTAAACTTAGGCCAGCCTCCACTGTCTTTGCTATCATGTGGTCGCTTACGAGTAAAGTGCATCGCTTACACTTGACAGTGGAATTGATGGCGCCGGACATAGAAGACCGCCCGAGTTGCGAAAAGTGTGACCTTGTCATTTGCGGCATTTGTGCATCATATGCTATTGAACAGAAATTGAAATCTGGAGCGGCGACGCCCAAACGCTGTGCCTTGAAGAGATTCTCACCACTTAGTTAAATGAGTGCCAGCCATTTACAGACCCTTCTTGACCCTAAAAGTAAACGTAGCTGGGATCGAATGCCTGGATTATTATAAAACATGGAAAAAAACGTCCTTGGCATTGACTTTCGATGCCACTGTCGTATAGTGACTGGTAGGACTGAACGATGTCGAAAAATAACCTAATTGTGACTTTTTTTTGCTCAATATCGCAATTTAAGATGCGATTTTTTTTTTCTTCAAGGTCCTCTTCTCGTGTATTTGTTAAAGAAGCACAAAATTAATCTGTTTTACAATAAATAGCCGATATACTGAACATAAAAGGACGGTTTTGTAGGTTACAGTCACATGCAAACAAGTGCTAAGCAATCGTAAGAATCTCCGTGGCTGTGACTCACTCAGACAGAGACGGCTGAGGCGAGTTTGTGCCAGAATGTACCCTGGGCTAAGTTATGAGTCGCCAACCCCTCCTCCTCCTCCTCCACAGCATTCCTTTCTGCAAAAGACAAAATAGATCAACCGCGCTTGCATCTAGAATGATGGGACCATTAAGGTGGAAAAAAAAAAAAAGACAAGTGCATCGGTAAACAGCAACTGTTTTGACTAGGAATAGTTTATTAAAAGGTGAGAAAACAAAACAAAAAAAAGCCACAATCCATTATTTTAATTGCTTTCGAGCTATATACATTATAAATAATTCTACTACATTACAACCATTTCGTCCTCCAGACGGGCCGCACAGAAAGGAAGAGTAGTTTTGTTGAAACACGACACGTGTTGGCTGATTGAGTGGCGACAGGTCATTGAAAGCGTGGGAGATCCGGGAAGAAGCTGGTGGATGGTTCTCGGGCTAAAACTCTGCTTCGGTCCAAGAAGGCTGTAAAATATTTGTGTGTTGAGGTTTATGATACAGGAAGTTGAAGAAATAGCTTCGATGTTGAAGCTAGTTCACCATCCTGGACTCGGCGTTTAAAGTCAGTTTGTGACGCCTGACGTAGTGCTAACTGTTCTGCTGAGGATCCTCCGCTGGCGTTAGACGGACGGTGGCGGCGGGGCGGGACCACGAGGCGCCGGCGGCCGTCAGCAGGCTCGGCGTGGCCAGCACCACCAAGGTTTCCTCTGCCACCTCCACCTCGGCCGCGCCGCCTCCCCGCCTCGGCCCGACGGCCTTGAGGGAGCAGTCCACGCAGATGTAGTCTTCGTTCTCCGCCATTTCGCACGAGACCCCCACGCAGACTTGGTGGAACCACTCGTCGCAGCCGCCGTCGCACTGCACCCAGTCCACCTTGAGGACGGAAAGGAAGGAAACGTACTTGTCGATTTATAGCTCAAACTCATCATCGCCAAATGATTTTGCAGACTCGCCCACGTTACAGTTTGGCGACTGCGGGGGGCGCGGGGACACCGGTTTGAGAACTAGGGACATACAGTCGAGCGCAACATAGTCACAAGCGCATGTATATAAAATTACGCCTGTGCGGCAAGCCTACCAAATTCCAGTGCTGTGATTGGCCGCGGCAGACTGGCCATTTGTTAACCTGGTGGCTCGCCTCACATGGCGTCTCCAGAAAGGTCCAAGCCGACTAGGCCTGTTAATATGTGATGTGTGAATCTCTTTCAGGTGTTCTAGTGCTGTTGTCACCAGCGGATATATTGTCAAGTTCCATGAAGTACATTTCAGGAACATGTTTGTGATTAACTTCAAAGCATATTACAAACCTGTCGCTGAAACAAATGGGCATCAAAATTCTTCAGAATTAGAGGATGAGCAGCTATTTTTTTATTTTTTTACTGGTCAAAGTTTTTTTTAAAAAAATAAATATTATGAATGCCTTAGGATTTTATTTTATTGTAAATAAAATTTTATATTTAAATATATATACACACATTTAAAAATAATAATTTAACTAATAACTTTAAACCAATTTTTTTTTCCTAAAATCAAGTATTGTACATATCAATTTCTTTATTTATTTCACCAAATCGTTATGGCTATGGTAGTTTTAAAAATGTTGTCATTTTTGGAAAAACATTTTTCATGAACAAAATGTTTTCTAAATTTTTGTTTGACTTTTTTTTCAGTAGTTTTAGTTCACAATAATAACCCGCCCCCGAGTTTTATAGTCGAAGCACTTAAGCTCGTGCATCTAATATGTACTTTTACGTACAAACAGTGTCAAATATTGCTAACATCACACGTTCACGTGTGACTTCTGTTAACACTGTTAACATGTAATCCATCAATGTGTCTATTAATTATCTGTCTTGGTACAATGTGACTTTTTGACGACCTAAACATGATGTGCTGACGCATGGAATCCTGAGGGTGATTCAGAGTCTCTCTCCTCACCTTGTCTTTACACGGTCTTTGGCAGTTTTTGGCAGCGCACACGGCGTTCTCGTCGTTGGAGTCTTCGGCACCGGACCACTCGTACTTGGAGGGAATGTCGAGAATCTTCTTCTCCTTCCTCTTCTCCAGTCCCTCTCTGATGGCCTCTGCCTTGGCGGCCGCTTTCTCCTTCCGCTTCCTCTCTTTCTCCTCCTTGGCTAAACGTTTAGCCAGCTGCTTCATCTCTCGGTTCTTATCCAGACCCAGTTTCAGCTTCTTCTTCTTGGGTTTGCCCCCGAGGCCGAGCTCCTGGCCGGCCCTTTTCAGCTCCTTGGACTTGGACGGCCGGGCGCCGGCGGACGACATGAGCATGTGGTGATGGTGGTGGTGCTCGGCTCGCTCCAACTTCCGCTTTCTCTTCTTCTCTGAATCCTTGATCTTGATTTTCAGAGACTTCTCCATTGGACCGTCGTCAGGCTGCGAAAGAGACAAGTAGATACAGTGAACCCCTATTTTCTGTTGGACAGTGACTGGAAAAGTACGTTCTCGTTTTCAAATCGAGAGCAAATTAGCTGGAACGTGAAGCAACTGGTGGATGCTTCACATCCTGCCCATTTTATTCTGTCTATGCAAATCTGAAAACAAAAAAAAAATGTATCGAAATTACTGCACATATGAAAATAAATACATTGGTGCCGATACCTCCATAACCTGAAGGAATCTCTCCTCCAAGGGGGGATGCGTGGCCTGCAGGATCCTCCAGATGTGCTGGGTTTCATCGAGAGACACCTCCAGCAGGTCGCCCAGCATCATCAGCTCCTCCAGCTGGGCCTTGGCTTGCGGAGACAGTTCCAGCACCGGCGGCTCCAGACTGCGAGGTACCAGAGGAGTCTTCCTGGGCTGCTTTCTTGGCGTTCCCACATCTGGAACACAATTTTTTTTTTCTTTTAGTGTTTTGTGTCATGCCAAACACTGGTTTGAGAATGCCTATGAGAGAAGGGTGAAGGCTCACTTTGCACAACAGACTTGGAAGCTGAGGAGTAGGCGTGTTCGGCGCAGAAGGAGGGCGTGGCACTCGGCCACATGTGACTAACCACCTCTTCTGACTTAACTGGGATCTCGTCGTCGCAGAAGAGGTACGGCTTTACTTCGCCCGAGTCCTGGAAACGCAGCATTCGGAATTCTACGGACTCATCGTGCACCTTTGAACGATGTAATGCGGACGTTTACCTTTGTGTCGTAACCATACGTCTCCCGGATGTCCTCATCTGAGTCGGTCTCCTCGTCGTCGTAGTCCACAGACTGGCGAGGCGACGTGGCTCTGCTGAAGCCTGACTGCTGGAAGGTCTGGATGTGACCCTAGAAGACACCAATAAGGGCTCTGTCAAATAATTGCTGCGTTTTTTTTTTTTGTTTCTTTAACCTATAAAAATGAGCGTTCATCTCTCTGACCTGCAAGTCTGGGTTGGCTGCGGCTTTCTGCAGCTCGGCGTTGATGATCTTCTCCGTCTTTTCCCGTGCGGCTTGCTCCACCATGCGCTGGCTCAAAACGGACAGCTTGGCCAGGGCGGACGACAGTTCCTCTGTGGCCAGAGCTCGGCGGGCCCGGTCCTGGTAGTAACGTTGACAATTAGTTCAGAGTTACCCGGTTTTTCTTTTTTTTGCTCATCTAAAGAGATGTCTCCCATGTGAGGGGTCCGTGGCCCCCAAAAAGCGCGTACCTGCCAGCTCATTGCCCGCTCAGTTAAACACTGGAGGGCCTCCCCTTCTGGTAGTCTGACGGGAAGCTTCTGCAGCGACACCAGCAGAGACAGAATGGTCTCCAACCTGGGCCGCCTCGATCGTTGACACAGCGGGCAGAGAAATTTGGAGTCCTTGCTATTGCTCTGCCAACCGGCGCCAAGCTTCTTCTGCGTTCCCGTCTTGGGCAGAGGCACGCACACGCCGTGGAACCAGTCCTTGCACAGCTCGCACTGCAGCATGAAGCCGCTGGCCGTCTTCCGGCAGAGGCAGAACTTGACTTCCTCGATTCGGTCGGCCATGGCCATCTTGGCCAGGTTGGCGGCGCGCAGCGAGTGGATGGCCTCCACCTCTTTCTGCTCTTTGGCTTTGAAGGCGGCGACGACGGTGGAGGGGTCTCGCGCCTCATCCAGGCTCTCGTCCAGGTCGCTCAGGATGTCGGGGTCGAAGCCTCCTCGCTCCTTCTCCATGAGCTCCCTCACTCGTTTCCGCTTGCTCTTGCTGTTGCCGTACACGCCGATGTCCACGCGAGGACTGAGAACCTTCAAAGGCCACGTGAACCATCACAATGGGGGCAGGGGGGGTCATCGGTTTCATTCCAACGAGGGAACCACGACGACAACAAAAATAGTCCATTTTCTGCCCCGCCCAGCCCTAACCCGAGATACGACGTCTCACCTGGAGTAGCGTGTATGTCGAGTTCTTTTTGAGAAAGGTTCGGCCAGTCCTCTCCCTCCAGGCTCGCGCCGAGGCCACCTGAGACTCCACCTGGGCCAGCGGATCGAGACGGACGGGGATAGAGCGGCCCCGAGCCAGTAGGCTCTCCAGTTGCTCCAGGTAAGCGTAGCTACTCCCGCTCTGTGTGTGGACGCAAAGGTCTTCGTCACAGATCTTCCACCCAAAAATAAATCGTCACCAAAGCACAGATTCCCAAAAAAATACTGCTGCGGCTCTGCTGCAAAGAGTGAAAATCTGCGCGCAACTAAAGCCAACACGAAAAGGGCTGCAACGGCCTGCAGCAGAGGTGTCCAAACTACGGCCTGGGAGCCATTTGCGGCCACCGTCCATTTTTTCATCAGACAAAGCGATGACTATGATTGAATAGATTCTGTACCTGAATAGCATCCACCTTGGCAGTCCAGTCTTTGGCTTTTTGCAGGGCTTCTCGTAGAGCCAAAATATTCGGGAGGTATGCTGGAATGTTCCTGGCCTCCAGCACGATGCTTTCCAACGTCACCATGCTGTGTCGAGGCCTTTGTTTCAAGACAAACAGGCAGGAGTGACTCCGCATGCGACTCCGAAGCAACGCTGTCGACTTTGAACGCCACAAGTTATCGGCGGGCGATTGAGTGCAGAGCAATAAATACCTGGCCTGCAAGCAAGCCCGGGCCTTGTCCTCCCATTTCTCAGAGACCGTGAGGATCTCCTGCAGTTCAGCCATCGCCTTCTCTACGGCGTGATGGGGAGCCAGGCCCACCCCGGAATCGATGAGCCGCTTCATCAGCTCCAGGGTGACACGGTGAGGCTCCGTCAAGGTGATCCGCACCTTGAAAAGGCAGCAGAAATCATTTGGAGACTTCACGTTGTGACAACGAGGACATCGAAATAGAAGGGGTCCGGATTGCCCAACCTCATCGAGCCAACGGGCCTGCTGGAGCTCCTGTTTGAGGCGAGGAAGCTCCGGCAGCTCCACATCCAGGCCGCTGCCCAGGTCCAGAAGGGCCTGCAGCTTGGAGGAATCCGGCAGCTCGTCGGCCAACGCGACTTGGGCTCGCTCGTGGAAGTCTTCCACGTTCTCCAGTAACTCCTGTAAACACGTGCGAGATGAACAAAGAATCCTATCGCGCCAACTTTGTTTTTTCCTGTCAAAACAACATTCGTGGTGACGAACCTTCACTTGTCTGGCCTGGCTGATGATGCAGGGCAGCCTGTAAAGCTGCTCCACAAAGGCCTTGAGCTCGTCCACAGTCAGCTTGCTGCGGGTCCGACTGCTCTCAGAACGTAAGCGGCTGCTGTGAATGGAGGGAGACGGGGGGGCAGAAAAAAAAAGCCAGTTACCAGATCTTAAATGGACAATTTTCTTGCTTGTGACGTCGCCTTACCTGTGTCTCTGCTTGCGGCTGAGCAACATCTGGGCGACAGAGGAGCAAGTCTCGGCCTCTTTCACCATTTCTCTGAGGCGACGGAACAGAGAATTTTCCGGGTACTTCCTGTCTTCTGCGTCCTCCAGCAAAACCTTGAGCTCAATTAGGTCTATGTGAGACAGACAGGGCACAAGGCACATATTCATTCGGGCTGCAATTAACAATTATTCTAATAACACTGGTCAAGGGCAAATTATAATCAGAGATGGCTTCATGGACACATTCCTGTTTTGTTTTTTTCTAGAACATCTTTTTTTTCTTAATTTGACCTATAAAAGCTTGCGCGATATGGATTTCCCCATGGATCATTGAGATGGAAGATAGGGAGAAACCTTTCTTGTTCTTCTGATCTGCAGCCAAGGCTTCATTGATCCTTTTTGCCCAGGTGTCGTATGACTGCGCACGATTCTTCACACCCTGCAGCATAGCCGGAAGCTCCTCCAGATCGTAGCGATACCTGAACACGAAAACTTCTACCTAAGCTTTGCGGGATGACAAGAAAGTCGTGAAGAGCAAATCGGAAGAGCTTGCCTGAGACACTTGTTGCTGAGAGGGCAGTCGCAGAGATCTGCTGCATGGTGGAGACAAACCAGCCGATCGGGACAACAAGAGCAGGTGAGCGCCGACAGGAAGCAGGTGGTCTTGCACTTGTGGCACTGGCGCTCATCGTCCGGGACCAGCTCAAAAACTTCTTGCTCAGAAGACAGCACCCCCTAAAGGCAAAGGAGAACAAGTCATTTGTGATAGATAACCTGACCAGGCGAACGGGAATCTCAAATGTTCAATAAGTGACGTGCCATTTCTTGTATTGTGTTTCTAAGCTGAGTCTCCTCATCCATCATTTCCCCCATTTCCTTGACAACGGCCGCGGCCAGCTCCACGTCCAGGCTCTCCGGATCAGCGGCCATCTTGCAAAGCAGCTCGTCATGCGAGAAGACGCAGTAGCGGCGAAGGCGTCGGTAGTGGGCCACGCACTGACGGCCCATTGGTAACTGGGAAGGACGGATCCAGATGCCACACATTGAGAGGGAAGTTATTCCACAGTGTTTACGAATGTAGGAAACCTCACCCAGTCAGCGGTGCAGAAGTTCACAGCCTCTGCAAAATTGTAGCCCTGGTTGAATCCGCTGTGGTAGGCTCGCGGAAAGGTGACCACAAACTCCCCTGCGCACTGATTGGTCCTGTACACCTACAAAAAGGGATTAAACCACACACACTTTAGAAAAAGCAGTGCAGTAAAAAAAAAAAAATCATCATCATAATCTCACCATTTTCAAACATGGGGATTAACTCTTTGAACACTGTCAGCTGTTTTTATGGCCAGCAGATGGCAGCATTGGGTCTATTTTGGTATACCGTCTTAGTAATAGATTTTGGAAATGACTGATTGTTCCATAAAGTTCTACTAACAAATGATGTTCAAGTGTCCAGGGAGCTTTGCTTACAAATAAAAACATTGATGCTTGAATCTCATACCTTTCTCAAAGTCCCCATCTTAACTTGCCATATTGAACCACAACTTTTGCACCTTTTTGCAACTCAAACGAGCATGATCTAGTGTCTCTGTCACATACAGGCACGCCGTGCTCCATGAGGACGTTGGGGTTCATGATGGTGACCAGCTGATGGAGGAGGTCCGGCTGCGATTGAAACAGCTCCGGAGCCAACTTTTTCATCACCGCCTCGAGCTGCTCCGCTGCGGACGCTGGCACTCCATACCAAGTCTTGGGCTCGCCCCTGATGTCGGAAGACAAAAGTTGGAACTGTTTTTTTTGCCACGGGTGATGGTGACGAGCGCCTTTTCAACAATCTCACCAATGGAGGAAATTAATGGAGTAACTCCAGTGGTCCTCGATGTGCCAGCAGAAGGAGGAGAAACACATGCCGACATAGAGCCAGGGCACCTTCATGCCCGAGATGTCCACGTTGATGTGCGTGAGGACCGACTGCTCCAGCACTGGCATGTTGTTCAGATTCCATCCGGAGTTGGCGTACTCCTATCGGGAACAGCAAAAGATGTGCCATTTTAAAAAATTGGACTCCGCTATGTGCAAACCCCTCTTGTTTTGAACTTACTTCCTCATCTCCCAGGAGCCTCCTCTTGCCGTCTCTAACGGGGAACCCGCTGCCCACATCCTTCGAGCTGATGTCGGCGCCGTATTCCACGATGACGTCCTCCTCGATGCTGCTCACCAGGCGCCAGAACTCTTTCTCTACCAGCTCGGTGGGCACCATCTGTGAAATGAAAATCAACTCTCAGTATATCCAACGTTATTATTGTGAACGAAGACTGAGATCACAAAAGACTGAGATCAATTTAGTGCTTGTTAAAAAGTACTTTGTGCGAGGAGGTTATTTTTCAAAATCATTCAGCAATCCTTTTACACACATGGACCGGCATGTTGAAATAGTCCGACTTGAACTGGTCGGCCATCTCTCCGAAGCTCTGGAGCGAGTATTCCCTCACAGCCTGCTCAAAGCCAAACGCCTCTCTGGGCTTACTGCACTCCTACGTAGACAAAAGAGGGGTGGAAAAAAAAAACATTGGAAAAGAAAATAGATGGGAAAATCGATCTCGGTAGTTGTGCGCGTTTTACCTCTGCGACACACTTGGGGCAGCGCCAGTCACCTTTGGGCACATCTTGCAGAGGTGGAATCAGGCAGAAGGTGTGGTAGCTGTCGTCGCAGCCGTCGCACAGCAGCAGGCGGTCCTCCTCGTCGCCACGTCCGCACATCAGACAGAAGTAGAGGTCGATCTGGGAGAGCGTCATCTTCAAGCACGGAAAGCAAATCCCCACGCCACAAAACTGCAATGCGACACTCACAAAGTTGACTTCGAGCGTCTCCTTGCGCGGTCTCATTTTGATGGCAAAGGCTTGAGCTTTGAGGTGACGATGTTTCTTGTAGCCGTCATCTAATAAGGAGAGAAACCGTTTTCGGATGATGACTGCATTTGACGAGGAAAGTAAAAAGGCAGGCCAATCCATATATTTCTCACCTGCCGACACAATTTCCAAGTCCACCAACTTGGGACTGGCAGCAAACAGTTTGAGGCCTTTGGGCTCTTTGTTTTCCCTCTAGACCGAGAACAACAACAACAACAACAACAAAAATCAAGTGAAGCTTTTTCGAAACTTCTTTTCGTTTCAGTACTTTTTGCTACTTTTAATTGTGTAACAAACGGACAAAAATCGGACAGCGGAGCTTTTGTTCTGGCATTGAAAAATGTCAACATATTAAGAGCATGTGTTTTCTTCATATTTAAATAGCATTTTTTTGTCTGACATTTGGTTAGGAAGTGTGTGGTCCTAAGTGGCGACCCCCAGTCCCACTGATGACAAAGTGTGACCCCCTCCCCTCCCTCTGGCGTTTTAAGTTGCTGTACTAGTTTATGACCACATGTACACTACTAGCCAAGGCATAAAATGCAGTTCAGAATTTGAAATTATTGTGTTAAAAACTGTGAACTTGAAACAAGTTCTATTATTCGGTGTACTATAAAATGCAGTTTTACAAGTGTAACTCCTTCTCGATCCCCACCTCCGACTTAAGTCGCCTCGAGCGTCTTTCGGCCAGAGGACGCTCTTTCATCTGCGCCGCACCAACCTCTCCATCTTTGTCCTCGTTTTCCTCTGGGTCGTCCTCCTCCACTGCCTCCTCGCCAACTCCCTCATCCACTTCCTCAAAGTCGTCTCCCTCCTCGTATAGTTGCTGGATGCCCTAAACGAAGGCAATATGTGAGGATTTAAAGACAAATTCAAAAATAAATAAAAGAGGAATAATGAACCGGCCTTACGGTTACAGTGGCCCCCGACTGGAAGAGCTCATAGGGGTAAAGGATCCTCTCATAGTGGGAGCGCAGGAGTGAGCCGGTGCCTTTCCCTGGCGGGAAGCCCATTCGGCTGCTCACTTTGGACCACCTCTTCTCTTTACACGCGGTCACAAAGCCCCCTTCGGATGACACAACCTGAACATGTGCAAAACATTTTTACACTAATAGAATCCATCCATCCCTTCTCTGAAGCGCTTTATCCTCACGAGGGTCGCGGGCGTGCTGGAGCCTATCCCAGCTGTCTTTGGCCGGTAGGCAGGGTACACACCCTGGACTGGTCGCAGACTAATCGAATCCTCCATGCAATCGACTCCAGGTTTACCTTGCTGAGTTGATACAGGTCCAGGACCTTTCGCTCCACGTGTGGGAAACGAATCTTGCATCCTTGCAGCTCCCAGAACTTTGCTATTTGATCCAGGAAGTTGAGCTTTACCCGAGTGAGTGCCTGGACCCAAAGGGAGAGAAAATCTGAACTCATAGGACAGCACAGGCCCACTCCACCCACCTATTCCAATCATCTTCATTTTCCTCATGTATTCCAATAAACTAGGTGCCCAAAACCCCATTAGAGTAGTGGGAACTTTTGGTTAATTTAAAAAGTGCTGCAATACAGTCCCATCCAAACGTATTCCAACAGCAGGGTCAATTCCTTTGTTTTTGTTGTATATTGAAGACATTTGGGTTTCAAATCAAAAAATGCATATGAAATAAAAGTTCAGAATTTCATCTTTTATTTATGGTATTCATGTCAGAAGTGTTAAACAACTTTTGTTTGAAGCCACCCAAATTGCAAAAATATCGGAACGTGACTGATGGGGTGCGGTTTTATGTCACCAAGATGGAATGTTATTGTTTGGACACTGAATATACAGAGTACCGACATTGATTTCTTGAAAGAAATAAACGCCCATAAAAGCAGGAAGCACACATACTACTTCACACATTTTGTCATGATGATAACAAACTCACCTCAAGTTCATTCAATCTTTGTACGCGAGGAGTGAACCGGAAGTGACGCACGTCGCACGCAAACGGAGGCTGCCAGTCCTGATTGAAGACGGGGGACAGTAAAAAAAAAAAACCAACAAAAAAAGGAAAATTACTTGACGCATAAAAGTAATATAAGGGGCTTGATCACGGTGACTTTTCCTAGCCAGTGGCGCACGACGTTTTGAGGAAATTGTGACTTTGAAGTGGGATGTGGTCCGTACTGGCCCTGCCCACTTTTTCATAGCTGTTTGCTTTTTCATAGTTTGGTTTTAAAGGTCCTCTTTCGTATAAAACAATAATCGTGCGTTCAAGGTAATTGCTAAAGTTTCTAAAGGTTGCTTTTGGGCCTACGCACCCGACGACAATAAAGTGAGGCGTGACTGGGCTACCTGAGGCCCAACGTCGAGTTGACGTTGCTAACGTAAATTAGCTCGCTGAACACATAAAATGTTGAGTGGTATTTCTCACTATTTTCCACCTTTTGTGGCTGGATGGAGAAAAAAAGATTTTGGGGGTGCTGATATACGATTACGCCATGATACATAAAATGGAAGAGTTTGACTGATGGGGCACACAACAGAAGCCTTGTGTGACCTCTAATTGAAGTGATGGGAAGTGGTCCGGTTTTTCTAAAAACAGGCCGACAGAAGGAAAAAATAACCCACAAGATAGACAATAAGTGGAAATATTATTATATGTTGTTTTCGTGGGTGTTTTTCAGTTTACCTGCGGTGGTCTGATCTTGCAGATGCCAGTTTTCTCGGCGACGGGTCGGATCTTGTTGATAAATCCAAGAGGGTCCGAGAAATCCTCCCAACTTGGCTCAAAAACGGGACATTCAGGGGGGGGCACAAACTCGCCGATTGCAGACATGTTTATTATGTTTTTTTCTCCCCCGGCGACAAGAGAATTGTGTTATACTAAATATTCCCAAGTTACTTTCACCAGGCCATGACTGGATCCAAATGTTCCTCGTCGCGTGGAACTTCCTCCATCATCTTCTTTGTGTAAATCACGTCAATGACGTTTGGGATCAGAGGTGAAATGGAGATATTTTGGACGTTACTCCAGCTCGGATTTATGCAAAAAGCTTGAATTTGTGGCGCTTTGTCGCCTCTCCTACAGAGGACAGAGGCCAGTGTCAGTCCAAAACGCCATCACACCTCTTCTCTCGCGGCGTAGATACGCAGCTTGGGTGAGTGGATGACTTGATCCACAAGTTGATTCCCAAACACACAAGTTCTTGGAAATAGAAAGAACACAATCCAGGATAGCGACGTTAGCTGTGGGTGCTAACCTAGCTCGGTGTGTGTACCTGAGTTACACATGATTTCTTCGCGATGCTGTACTTCAATCAAGTTGACTCTCGCCGAGAAGCGTATGACCTCTTGAGGTATTCCCCCACTACTGATAAAAATCCATCATTATGCATCCAAATAGGTGACTATCGTACATTGTTGATAGATGCCTCCATTTGCCTCCGCCATTCATTGATGCGTACGGGAAACTAGCACCGAGGGGCGAATTTAGTTAGCTTAGCCACCGAACGTTGCGCAGCTAACGTTGGCTAAAAACGTCGCTTTCCCGGGATTTATTTGACATATTGTGTTTACGAAAGTGTTACTCGTTGCGGTTAAAATGTAAAAAATGAACTGTTATTTTTCTGATGTCACTTTTTATAAATTTAACGTCGCCAGTCGCTGTTGTTGCCACGTTAGTCGTGCTAGCGCCTCTTGTGGCGCGGAGGCGACATTGACGTCCATAAACGGTTAAAACAAAACAAAAACAAAAAACTCGCCTAAAAAAAAGAAAACAGGATTGAAATTATAATTTTGTACTTGTTTTATTGAATGCATTGTACAATGTCAAGCAAGGTACATTCGTACCTTGTTGTCGATGCCAAAACAAAATCCAAACACATCATGTATTTGTTTGTTACAAGGGGAGGGGTATATCTGAGTTGACATGAAGTTGGTTCAATTTCGCATTTGTCACTTACCGTTTTAAATGTGCCTTTCAGCGCTTGCAGTGAATTTTTCGCATCCATGTGTCTGTTATCCGACCGACGGGATGGCCCGCACCTTGAAGTCCAGAAGGTGGCAGCATCCTTCCGAAGCTCCGGGGCGCAGTCGCCATCAACCTGACGCGTCTGCGGCGGCCCTGCTCGCCCACACCGGTGGTGGAAGTCATCCCTGCGCCTCGAGGCTTGTCATTTTCTCCGTTTGCTGCGAGTGGGTGGTTTGCCCTCTGTGGTTTGTCGCACTACTGGCGGACCCGGAGGAGACGCTCCAGGGTGGGATGGACGTGTCGGCCCCTGCTGTCTTTGGGCCCAGACACGCAACTAAATGCCCTGTGGTCGGGCATTCCAAAACTCCTCCAGAGCGTCCTTCAGACAGCCTTGACCAAAATATCAGATCCTGCCATCCTCGCCCTGCCGTCACAACATCACATGGAAATATGTTTACAATGTCACACCATGCTCACAATTGATTCTTGCCTTAAATGTACTCAGTTGATGTATTTTTCTCAGAATAGCACAAAATAAGATGTCGCAAGTAGAGCCTTGAGGAGTTGGATTTGACAAAAGTCCTACTTTATATGTAAAAATGAATAAATCATTACAAATCTATGTTTTATTGACACAGCTTGAATTATGTCCCAGCAAAAATGAAGCCCCGCCAAGAATCCAAGCCAAACCACTTTTCAAAGAAATAAATACACATCAACACATTGCAGCGAACAGTTTCCATCATCCCATTTTATAAAGCAGTGTTGCCCAAACAAGGGTATGCACGTGACCATGTTGCGGTTCCATGCAAACCTTGAATATTTGTATTTCTCAGATCAATAACCTGTGGCACAGCCGCGTGCCAACTCAAATGTCTCTTTAAAGCTCAGATGAGTAGCGTTGCTATTCAGTGCTTTATATGTCCAGGGATTTGGGCAATGGACCTCCATGTTTATTTATTTATTTTAAAATCTGAGTTATGTATAACAAAGACAGTTTTTTTTCCCCAAGCATCGGCAGCTAAAAAGCCTACGGTGCATGACAAATGTTCCAATTGAGTAAACGAGATAACATGATTTTCATTCAATAAATCACGGTGTGCCAAGTCCAAAAGGTTTGTGAACCATTATAATAGAGCCTTCAATTTAATTTCCTGTATGTAAAAGGACACAATTAGTCGTAGGATTTGTTTGTTGCCACCTGTTACATGAAGCGAAGCTGGCCAAAGCGCCCAGTTGGCAGCGGAAAGCTCATCGGCGGCCTCCATTTGAGGTTGTTGTTGGAAGTGGTCAGGATGCTGTTTCCCCTCTTCGACCGCTCACACATGAATGTTGTCATTATGTTGTGTGCGGCGGCGGTCCGGAGTGGTACTTTGCGTAATGGGGGCGGGAGGGGGGGGGCTCTCCTTCCAGGGCCTCTGCCCTTGTATGGTCGTTCCGCTGTTGTTATTTACGTTCCGCGCGAAGACTGCGCTTTACGTTGTCAGAGCCTGTGGAAAGTAGTTCATTTGGGTTTCTTCTCGGGGTTATTTACAATCTGCACACGACCGTGCAGATTCTTCCCCGTTGCGGATGTGCGGTGCGGCGCGCCGGTGCTTACCTTCAAATGTCACGCGTCCCGATGGAGTCGGTGGTCGTGGTGGTGGTGACACGTGTCAATCAGCGGCTTCCGGAGTGTGCTTTCAGAGGTCCCATCTTCTGAAGTACTGTACACGCTTTCCCCGCAGGGCTAATTGCTAGTGACGTCATAGGACTGCACCAATTTAGGACGTTCGGTGCTTCCGGGGAAAACGGCGCACGTTGATGACTCGGCCTTGTTTTCTCCTGGGAGGCGTTCAGGTGCATCGCGTGAAAGGGTTTGGTTGTGATTCCATGTGAAAAGTGAGACTTGGCAGACTGGAATATGAGCTTCTTGATCATCAACTGCACACGAGAGTCCCGCTACCGTGATCAATGACTCATCAGGATTAACCTTCCTCGCTATTAGCTTGGTCTCATTATCTCATGCATTGTGTGCACTAAATGGATTTCTCTCCTGTTTTTATTTCAACACTCAGTCAAATCGGTTTCGAATCAAAGTGGCATGTGGGCTAAATGCCTACGCCTCGTTTTTCGCAGTGAAGGGCTATCGATTTACCTTGACTGCATTCCGAGCGCTGCAATGCGGTCACAAACCGTCCGATGAGTGCTGGGGTGTCCCGCCCCCTCTTGGACACCAAAGGGGGGCAGCCGAGTGGTCGAGCGCAAAACAGGAAGGAGTCCTTCGTCCACCCATGATCTGAACCGTTTAATTCTCACAGGGGTCGCGGGTGTGCTGGAGCCTATCCCAGCCGTCTTGGGGCAGTAGGTAGGGTAAAGCCTCAACCGGTTGCCCGCCAACCGCAGGCACACATCGACAAACAACAAGCATTCACATTCACAATCACAACCCAGGGCCATTTGGAGTGAGCAATTAACCTACTGTGCAAGGTTTCGGAATGCGGGAGGAAACTGGAGTCCCCGGAGAAAAATGTCATTTGTTAGTTGCTCTCCAAAACGGACCTCGTGCCAAAAGCTTTGCTTAACTCCCGGGTCGGGTGTGGATTTCATCCGGCGGAGGCCGTGACAGAAATAAATGGCCTGATCTTTGTTGTGCTGGCTGAGTGACAGCTCATCTCTCTTCTCTCGCCTCCACGACTCTCCATTCCCCCTCGGCCTTGATCCGCCGCTCGTCCGCCGCCTCGTTCTTTTCATCCTGTGGGGTGAGAACGCAAAGCGTGGCGGAGCAAATGTGCCAGCGGGATTCTTTGCATTCTCCCAACCCGGCTTGGCCCCGGTGTTGGGTTCCCGGGAGGGCGCTGGAGGAGCCAGCGGCGGGGGGGCAATCGGCTAACGACTCACCTCCTGTGATCTCTGCCTCTTCCCAGCGCCATAAAGCAAATCATCGACTTTTGCCACTGAGCACCAGGTGTTGCACTTTTCAACCAAGTGGTCCAGTCCAGTTTGGCTCAGGGTGGTCCAGTTTGGATGAAACAATTTGGGAGCTTCCTTCTGAAAAAAAAGAAAGAAAGAGAATAAAAAATTGCCACCACAGTATGGCGTCTTGGGCCCTTCTGCTTCAATTGCACTCTTGGCTCACGGTGTGTCACACCACCTGAATGACATATTCGGTCTCAGAGTCATCAAAGTAGGAGTCGTGTTGCATTCAAGGACATCAAACTGCTGCGTCACAAGCAGCACAAAGTCACCTCCACCTTGCTGAGTCAGCCGCTGCTTCCTGATTTGGCAACGGACACCGACCGAGAGTACCGGATGCATCCACCCTTGCGGAGGCATCATGGCCGGGAAAGACCCGCATCGCTGGTCCCGTCACAGTCGCAACCGGGAGGCATGTGGAGGCTTAAAAAAAGGACCCCCTTGTTTCCCAGGCTTATTTATTTATAAGTGGCACATCAGGGTTTTTTTTTCTCCAGCTGATGAAATAATCATCAGCTGACTCAGCAGGAATCCCAACCTCATCCTTCAGGCATCTCAAAATCCCATACGGTCTATTTGATTGTTTATTTATTCATTCATTATCGGTCACCGCATTGGTGCAGCCTGAAAAGTTGAGGTCAAAAGTCCTCCCGTCATCCAATTAAAACAAATTCGTTCTACCGTCCACGGCAATCTGCCCCATTTCAAAACACTTCCCAACCCACAATAATTATCCCTGCGATTGTCTGCCTATGCCAAGCATTCTGATCTCAATCCGGCGAAATCGCAGCTGCCGCGCCAATATCTCCTCTTAAAGCCCGACTTAATCAGGCGCTCATTGCATTGGATCCACTTACTTACACTTTCATAATGCTCTTTGAACGGCCCATCGATTGGCCGCGCGTGTGCGCTAAATGCTTGCTATAATTGCAACCGAGACAGCTGACTGCGTCTGTCCGTCAAAGTCATCGGGATGCTCTGACTCGGTCTCCCCAAGATGGTCCGTTTAATCATTACCCGTCTGTGTTTTTGCGTGTGTGCGTTTTACATGCAAACGAGCGGTGACATTGACGCACCCCGCCCCGCACCCTGGCCCCCAACTCCCCTCAGGTGCTCATTAAAAGTATCCACTTGGCATCGATTTGGGTTTCATTGGTCGACAGGGTGGTTTCTGGTTTGCCTTTTCAGGCATTTGGTGGCCTTGGGCAAAGCTAGCATTCCACAAAAAGAAAAAAAAAAAAGAATCTGTCATTAGAAGATGACCCACTGGAGTCAATCGGCGTGATTTTAAGTCGATTGTTCCCGAGCGCTGAGGCGTTTCTGGCTTGGTTGCTCAGACGACAGCACAAGCTATTGCCTGCTGGGAATATCCCCATGCATGCAGCATCCCCCCCCCCTCCCCACCAGGACGGAACCAAACATATACGTATCTATTTGGAGCATTGCACCTGCACTGTCGTCTATGCATTCTACACATTTTATGTGTTCCAAATGTTTGCATGAGGAAGTGTGGCCACAACCTTCCGGTCTAAATCAGGCAGTCATGCAGGC
>NW_017806067.1:600489-601828 GCF_001891065.2 Hippocampus comes | reverse complement strand
CCCCCCCCCCCCCCCCGTCCCCAATTTGGGCTGCGGACACCGTACCCGTCCTGCCATTCCGTTGCACGATTACTCAACTGCAATGAATGTCGCCCCCACCCTCCATCACCCCCCCTCGTCCTGGTCTCCCGTCCTCTGCGCCCAAAGGAAGACAGTGAGACGACCGAAGGGCTCTCCAATGTCAGATGAGGCATTTTAATTGTGAAAATTGCGGAGGATGTCCTTTTGCTTCCTGTCATGTTGCCACAACGATGCATCAGAAGACGGCATTGACACGGCCACTGCAGCTTCATGCATTTAGATAATTAGGTAGCGCTGAACTGCTTTCAAGTGACTCTCAACTGTTCAGTTTCCTTCCAATGAAAGCGGCAAATAATTTCAAGTGAGCACCATGGTGGGGAACTGTTTCCATGCAAAGTTTTGGGTCCCCCAACAAAGATTGCGAGATAACAAAAAGTTTTTTGTTTTTTTTTTTTAACTAAACGACCGTCCTTCCACTGCATTAAGTTGTTCCTGCAGATATATTCCGTAAAGGGGGCTTTTATTTTGAAAGTCAAGGAAACTGTCTCTCTCGTGTTTTGTGTTGGCTTGGCTGGGTGTGGAGGTGCAGCACCCCCAACGTGCGCATCACAAGTGCCTCTCCGGGACTCTTGGAATACTCCCCCCCCCCCTTTCTCTTTCTCCTTTGTAGTCCTCCTGCCGTCTCACACTCAGTGACTCAGTGTTTGAGGTGGAGTTGGGGTCCGCAGCGGTGATGTCACGCCGCTGAGGGATGAGCGCGTCAGGGCCAAGGTGAGTTCGTAAGCTGTCATGCGCCGCGGAGTCCCCCCACTGGCCGGCATTGCCCGCGAACGAGGCGGCGAAAGATGCTCATCGCCGGCGGTGCCACTCCAAGCTCGGACGCGTTCCCTCCCGCAGCTGCCGCCGCTCGGATCCCGGGCCATGGCGCCTTGAGCCGCCTCGTCAGCCCCGTCACCAACCTCCGCCGCCGTCGCCGCCGCCGCGATGTCACAGGACGACGAGAAGTAGTGCGAGGAGCGTTTCGAAGGCAGGTGTCCGCGTGCCCCCTGCGGCTGCGCGGCGGCTGCGTCAGGGCGCCTCTGCAGGATGACGCTGCCGGCCGCGCTGGTACTCTGGACTTGCGTGTGGGGGGCGGTCGCCCCGAGGAGCGGCGGGGCCAACGGCACTGAGGTGGAGAGGCGCTGGGAGACGCTGTTCTCGCGCTCCTATCTGGGCCTCGCGGGCAGGGGGCCGCTGCAGCCCGACTGGCAGAGCGACTACCTGCGGGGCGTCCAGCGAGTGCGCCGCCTCTACTGCAACGTGGGCATCGGTTTCCCCC
>NW_017806067.1:599510-600037 GCF_001891065.2 Hippocampus comes | reverse complement strand
CGTCCCCCAACCGGCTCTGAGATGAGCCCAAAATGGCGACTTTACGAGTGTCGTGTTATTAATATTCCGGCACGCCGCGGCGTCACATGTCCAAAATGTTCCCACGTATTTATTTATTTATTTCGGGGAAGTAACACCCCCCCACAGAGATCCAAAGATGACCTCATTCCCTGACTTCAAGACGACCAACAAGAACCTTTGGTCCACGCGTCTGTTTGCAAGAATATGGCCTTAATTTTGAGTTCAAAAATATTTGGACGGTTGACTCAATCATGCTGTGGTGTGTTTAGATCAGCGTTCTTTCAATCTGCTCATATGGAATTTTATTTTATTTTTCTAGAGGCTCTTTGGTGACGAGTGCAAGTTCAGGGAGACGCTGCTGGCCAACAACTACAACGCCTACGAGTCTTTTGTTTACAAGGGCTTCTATGTGGCCCTCAGCCGGCACGGGCGGCCGCGGCGAGGCGACAAGGCCAGCACCGCCGCCACCGGCACCCACTTCCTCCCTCGGCTGGGACTGACCCCCC
>NW_017806067.1:530595-596066 GCF_001891065.2 Hippocampus comes | reverse complement strand
GGGCCAACGGCACTGAGGTGGAGAGGCGCTGGGAGACGCTGTTCTCGCGCTCCTATCTGGGCCTCGCGGGCAGGGGGCCGCTGCAGCCCGACTGGCAGAGCGACTACCTGCGGGGCGTCAAGCGAGTGCGCCGCCTCTACTGCAACGTGGGCATCGGTTTCCACCTGCAGGTGCTTCCGGACGGCAGGATCGCCGGCGCACACCTCGAGGATCCGCACAGTGAGTTGGCTTCCGCTCCCGCGTCAGGGCTTTGCGAGCGCGGTGCGCAGCCGCTGCACCTGCCACTCATCCCGATCACAATGAAGATGAAGAAAATGATGATGATGATGATGCAAAGGCGCTCTTCTCCAGGTCTCATCGAGATTTCCAGCGTGGAGCGAGGAGTGGTCAGCCTGTTCGGTGTCAAGAGCGAGATGTTCGTGGCCATGAGCCGCAGGGGGAGGCTGTACGCCACGGTAAGCGTGTGCCCGCGCGTTAGTTAAAGCCCCCAATACGTGTATACAACTGCGCCAAAACTAATCAAATTCCCCCCTAAATCCAAACTCATGTGACTCTTATTTATCGTTGCATGACTTGATGAATTACAAATTGAAAATAGATTGCAGTCCACAGCCTACAATAAGTCACTTCACATTTCAAACTTGTCAAACGTGGCAGGATGGACATTTCTGCGCATGTCCGTGTCGATGGCAACTTGTCTAAGTTTGAGAGTGATTTTGCAAGCAGCCTTGACCCCCCCACAGAGATCCAAAGATGACCTCATTCCCTGACTTCAAGACGACCAACAAGAACCTTTGGTCCACGCGTCTGTTTGCAAGAATATGGCCTTAATTTTGAGTTCAAAAATATTTGGACGGTTGACTCAATCATGCTGTGGTGTGTTTAGATCAGCGTTCTTTCAATCTGCTCATATGGAATTTTATTTTATTTTTCTAGAGGCTCTTTGGTGACGAGTGCAAGTTCAGGGAGACGCTGCTGGCCAACAACTACAACGCCTACGAGTCTTTTGTTTACAAGGGCTTCTATGTGGCCCTCAGCCGGCACGGGCGGCCGCGGCGAGGCGACAAGGCCAGCACCGCCGCCACCGGCACCCACTTCCTCCCTCGGTTGTGACTGACCCCGCCGACACCGACGTTTGCACATGCTGATTTTTATTTTTTATTTTTTTTCTTCCAGGTAAAACGACGCCAATGAACTGCGCAGATGTTGATTGTGTTATCATACGAATATATACGTGTATATTTGGAGAGCTATCTTTGTATATGTATGCCATACTGTGCTGATTTCGGGGCCTTTGCCACTCTCACTTGGTGCTTGCACATTTACACTATATGGACACGCCTCTCAATCACTTTATTGATAAATCTGTCCAAACTCTGGGAACAGGGCACAAAACATGAAAGCATGCTTGGATGGATTTGCTGTGCACAAAAATTCCCTTCACACAAAAGTCACTTCCTACGCAATACAGTGGTGCCTTGAGATAGAAGGCGTTTTTCGCAATACGAGATGCCGTTTGGACTTTTTTTTTTTTTTTGTTTTTTTGCTTTGACTTGCAAGGAGAAACTTGGTTTCCACTCCCACTTCCAGTTCACGGTCAACACTTTGTGTTATGAAAATGAGCTGTAAGACTCCTTTGCTTAGTCCTGTTCGCAACAATGCAAAACGCCATAGACAGGCTAAACCTGGATATTTTACCACAAACTGTGAAGCAGCACATGTGGACCGATAATAAAATAACGTTCACGGCATATATTCGTAATCCTCTGGAAAGAAAAACATTACTGCAGCTTACTGAGCGACGGTAACTGTCCATGTATATCTGTCTATATTATACTGCCCCCAAGTGGCCAAGGCACACACACCAAACGGAGCAACACAATGTCCATGAACTGTGGCAAAAAACATTTCATTTTTCAACTTTGACGATCATTTGTTTTCATAATGTACAATATCATAGCACGCTTGAAAAGTAAGCTACAAGCGTGGCAACGGAACAAATTGAACTTGTACCTCAAGGCACCCATCGTCCATATAGTGTACATTGCGGACACGGGGGATGAGCACATGTGCTTAAAATGGTCCTTATTTACCTCAAAGCACCAAGTTCGAGGTTAAGGATCCATGGAACAGGCTCGTGTGCGCGCACGAGTGACTTTAAATGCACTCCTTTTGCTGTATGATTTAAAAAGGTGCCTTGGCGCTCCCACTCAAGGCCCCCTTGAACTTGCATGTAAGAGACACTCGGGTGAGGCAAAAAATAGGAATGACGAACAGGAGCGGCCCTCGAGTAAGGGGGAGGGCGGGGGGTAGTCAAAGGGAGACGACCTCTGGGTCTTTGCGCTGCAATTAGATCGATTAAGTCATTTACAATCAAAGGGGTGCCCAATAAAAAGCAGAGTGAGACCTCTGTACTGTAAATTAAATGCAAACGGAGTGGGACCTCAAAACTCCAACACAATCTCGGACACTGGTTGACTTCCAAGTTGGTCTAACTTTAAAGCTATGTCCCATGGGGGGGCCTTTATCCGTCTCACCTCAACCTTTTAGCGAGCGGGAGAGGAGAAATGGCAGTTAAACAGGCCAAAATCCAGGTGTCACCCTGAGCAATAATAATAATCATCATAATTAAAAAACAGACTACGCTCTCCATGTAGTCACACAACCAAATTGGGCTAAATTCCATGCTGTGTCATGATGCGGTTGGCTCCGTGCTAATTTTGTTAGCATCTGCTCGGCAAAACGAGTTTGTGTCTATAAACTCGTACTGAACACCATTTCAGGGGTGTGTTGGGACTTTGGGGGGGTCCACTGTATAAAATACGTTGCTCAAATGTTAGCGCACATACAGGTAGCAGCCGCTGTTGTATGTGATGTCCAATGAACAAAAACACACACAATGTGGAAATAGTGCAAAGTTACAAATGAATTCAGGAGCTTTTTACATTAGGAGACACGTCATCAAATTTCAAGATGTCGCCTCAATGTTTGTGTGAGTGTGTGAGGTGGTGAGAAAGCATGTGCCCTTGGCCTTTTCCCCCAATGTGTGTGTGCGTGTGTGTGTGTGTGTATACCGCAGTAGCAGCCAGCAGCTTTCGCATGCAGGATGCAGTAAAGGACAATGCGGAAAGGTGATCAAGTCATCAATTTTTTTTTTTGTGTCCCTGCGCTAACTCGGGTCTGGAATAATTGTTCTCGCAGTATTGCAATATTCACAACAAAAGTCTGTGTCCAAAATGGTCTTGCGCCATACTGCTGTGTATTTCTTTTGCTTCACACAGCAGCTTGTTTAGGCAACATATAGTTGGGTCTGAATTAATTCTAGTAGCAAAAAAATTGTTCACACTAAACGGTCCTTCGCCGAGCGCCACTCTCCTGTTTAAGCAGCAGCCTGTCGAGGCGTCATGGGACTGTATACCCCAATATGACTGACTGTTCCTCTATCTACTTCCTGTTTGAATTCACACAGCAGCCCATTTAGGCAACAGTCTTGAGTCTGACTTAATTCTGCTAGCAATAGAGGCGACAAACTCATCCTTTGCCAAACTCCACTGCCCTTCTATTTTTTCCCCAATTTTGTTTTTACTGCAGGGTGTTTAGGCTGCAAACTAAATGCATTCATCAGCAGCGCCCACCCACCTCTTTTCACCTCGAGCTCTCTTCCAGCCCTTCTACTATCTCCAGCGGCAACTTATTTGTGACTTATTGACTGCGTAATTAAAATGCCATCAATAAAATAATCTGGATCGAAAAGAGTGATGCTTTGCCAGTACAAATTTGTACTCGTATGCCGGACTTACACAGTACTGTTTGCTTGTGCGCCTCTACCTGCTGCCTTGGTTTGATTGTCGCTTAAAAAAAAAATAAAATTAGGGGAAAAAAAAACATTGACCGTCGAGAAAGCAAAGCAAGTTGGAGTCTTATTTTTGTACGCATGTGCTGTGCACAGCAGTCCACTGTACAGTATTCCTCAGATAATAAAAACTTTGGAACAACTCACTGCTGCCCCCAGTGTCGACTCAGGCGACTCACACTCACACCTCATTTCAATTCATTTTAAAAAAAGATACGAAGGATTCAAAAAGCTGAAATAAAGTTCGGGTTAACATATTGTCTATCCATCCATCCATCATCAGATCCGCAAATCCTCACAAAGGTCGCGTGTGCACTGGAGCCCAGCCCAGCTGTATTCGGGCAGTAGTCCTGACTAACTCGACCCGAACGTCAGCAACAGCGCCATGAGAACCAATACAAGAGTTGGATTACTCTGAAATTATATTTTGATATAACTTTTTTACGGTGTAGCTGAGTTCAAGAAGGGCGCCATCTGCTGGCTAACCAGAGCAAGTGTTGGTCAGGTACGTCGAATCTTTCTTTCTTTTTTTTTTCTAACAGCAAATGAAATCATACTTCAAATTGTAGCTTGTGTTTGTTTATTTAGCCACCGGAAGACATTTTCTGTGTGAGGTGGGCAGGCAAGAGTCGAAAAAATAACAACGCCTCCCCAAAAAAAGAGCACCAGCAACAAGTGCGGTGGCCCGGGCCGCGGGTCTAAACACGCCCAGGTGGAAGTGGCCCTTCCGCCGCTGCAAAGCCGCACATCTGCGTTGGTGGACGGATGCGAGCAAGGGTGGCGCGGGGGTCCTTTAAAAAGCATCCGTCTGGCAGCCCGTCTCCAGACAACTCGCAGCATGGGCCTCGTGGCAGCTCTCCGCTCGGGAATGGAGGACCCGCAACGCCGCCGTCGCCGCCGGCGAAGCGTGCCGACCTGGATGCTCGCCCTCGCCCTCCTGCAGGGCGTCCCCGGCGGCTGCGCGGCGCCCAACCAGTCGCCCCTGGTGGGCTCCAACTGGGGCAGCCCGCGGAGGTACGTGCACCTGCAGACCTCCACGGAGCTCAGCAACTTCTACCTGGAGATCAAGCTGGACGGCACCGTGCGGGGAAGCGCCAGCAGAAATCCGTACAGTACGCGTCGCGTGTCCGTCTCTCCTCCGCGTTTTGTCGTCCTGCCGCTGTTGATGTTGCTGCCTTGGCGCAGGCGTCATCATGCTGAAGGCGGACAGCAGGGAGCGCGTCGCCATCCTCGGCGTGAAAAGCAGCCGCTACCTGTGTTTGGACCCGGAGGGAACCCCCTTCACCTCAGTGAGTCACTTCATCCTCCTCATTCGAAGCGTGCATCTTCGTCACAGTCGTCCTGTTCTTTTCGCACAAAGTTTCGTGCCATTTAAGCCTCCCTCTTTTTTTTTTGTAAGAGAACGACAACTATTAATTCATGAACTTGTTCAGGTATTTAATGAATATGTTGCAATCAAGGAAATCGAAGCTAACGACAAGTGACAAATTAGACAAGCGGGGCGAAATGTAAACACAGGAAAAACTTTGAAAATTAAACTTATACAACTGGGAAGAATTTTTAAAAGTACATTCCAGCGGTTTAAAACAATTGCATACATACGTGTGTAACATGCATACACATGGAGGCTAATAGACATTGGAAGTATTGAGGGGTTGAGAAATGATGTTGAAGGAGGGGCGTTCGCAGGTCAAGGCCAATGGGGAAGTGGCCGTCTGAGGGGAGGGGGGCACCAATTGGGTGAAGGTTTTCCAAGTTGGTTCAAGTATGGTCAGGGTTTCGAGCCTGGGTTGAGGTTTCATTCCCGGGTTTAAAGCGGAGATCACGGTTTCCAAATTGCCTTCGGGGTTCAATTTCAGGTTTGAAAGTAGGATTTCGACCTCTGGGTTGGCTTACAATTTCGGGGTTTCAACCATCCACGATTCCGGTAAGGTAGAGCACGAGGCAGGAAGGAATGCGTCCAAAGGTGTGATCCGCGTTCAACTTGAGTTCTGGCGAAGAGGACTGCGTGAATTGAAGTCACGTGCTGCAGCCGGGCGCTTTTTCTCTCCCATGCATGCAGGCCGTGTGTCTGCGCGACGACTGCGTGTTCGAGCACAGACTCCTGGAGAACAACCGCGACGTCTTCTACTCCATCCGAACCGGCATCCTGCTCAACCTTGAGGGCTCCCGGCAGGTGTTCGTCGCCGGCCACAACCTGCCGCGCACCGCCCTCTTCCTGCCCAAGAGCAGCACGGTGCCCCTGGAGCGCCTCCTGCTGCACCGGGAGAGGCGAAACCGGCCCTCCTCCTCCACCCCCGCCGGGGAAGGCTCCGACTCCCGGCCCGTGCCGGAGGACGACGCCGAGCTGGAGCTGGAGCCCGCCGACGACGGCGCCAACGCGTCCCGGGAGGCGCTCCGCGAGCCGCCGGCCCACGACCCGTGGAGCGTCCATTCCACCGACACTAATTCCAGCCCGCGCGGCGCGACCCGAAGCCACCGTGCGCACACGTCAGTCAGTCAGTGAGTGAATGACTGCCGGCACAGTAACAGCAGCATTAAAAAAAACAAACAAAAAACTTTTTTTTTTCTCCGCCTTGAAGCGCCCTTTTTGCACATGTTGGTCACAAATGCATTATCGTGTACAGCCATAAAATCATCACCATCACCCCACACAGGGTGCCTACATGTTGACATTTAGTTGAATTGTCATCAAGCTTTTGTGTATTTTAGTCATGAACATTTCTCGGCAAGGACCGGAGAAGAAATTCTGACGAAAGTTAAACTTATAGTACCCATAAATATGTTATTTAAGTTATCGTAAGTGTACGCAGTTTTCCAGTGTATTATTATATTTTCCTCTGCAGTGAGTGTCACGTTGAAGGATAATTGAGGAGTTTGTTTGGGGGAACTCGACTGTCGCAGTCACGGAATATTCTAACCCAGAGGTCGGGAGCTCTCTGCTGCCCGTTTTCGATCCTTCCCTATTCAAACGATCAGCTGATCAGCAAGCTCTGTAGAAGCCTGAAACGATCATGATCAAGTGAATCGGGTGTTTTGGAGTAGGGAGAACTCGACCTCTCCCTACCACTGTTCTAACAGCTGACAAACAAATGATGGCGGCGTGCCAAAATGAAGCAAACATTCTCCCTGACATGCAAGGCAGACAGACATGTAAATAGGATGTAAATATTCATAAATCTGACACTTCCCTAAGAAGCCCGACGGCAACACAAGCGACCTTGGATGTTTTCCACCAATCACATCTTTTGCACCCGCAGCTGCCCAAACAAACAGTTGTTGGAATATTTCCCCCGAATTGTAATTTTGTGAAATTTTCCACGCTTGCACATTTCATTCGAAAACAATGCTTTTAATGCGTTTGTTCGCGGTGGGACCAAATAAATTGCCCAAGGAAACTCGTTCAGTGGAAGTGGTTATTCCTCGAAAGGACGCGTGCACCAGCAGCACTACTTTACGAACATGTATCAATCGAGCACCTATACGACAGTGCGGCAGGAGCCCTTAAAGAGTTCATATATGAATGAAACATCGAGTAATAAACCATTGGCTGATACATGAGAGACAATGTCATTTATTCACGGGGCTTCACTATGTCCAACACTAGCCGCGAGGTGTACCTCAATCAAGCAAACGGAAGTGGATTGTTGTGGCGTGTTGCGCTCAAACCTCAAACGCTGCTGCTGCGTCCCTCCAGTGCTCCAATCCTACAACATCCAAAACGTCACGGTGAGAAAGAGCAACAAAAACACACTTGCACGCGTGCGTGCGTGCTCACTTAACTGAGAAAAAGACGCGCGCCGTGGCCATCTTGCCGGACCTGCACTTGATTCATCTCCACCCGCACGCCTGACTCCGACTCACTCGCGAGACTCTTCTGGTTGTTGAGCGGCGCTTTTGCTCACTCGCGCCACCTGGCGACCTGTCATGATGACTGCTTTGGTTCCCACCAGATCGTTCAAAAGCCTATCAGTGACATCAATATTCATTCTGAAAACAAACTCCCTCCCCGAGGAAGATTAAATTGAGGGCGAATGTATTTTCTATCGCCGTCTGGTGGCAATAAAAGGTAACGACGGGGCGAATTAAAAAGTCCTGGTCGGGTGATTTTCGCCAATTTATTGAGAAAATGTTGAGGTACACTGTGTAGGAACAAAATGGGGGCGGAAAGGAGGGGGGGGGCGATCAAAACCACACCAAACATTCTGGTGGTACCTCAAAAGTAAAAGACAATTCCACTGAAATCTAAAATACACCAACTCTGAACTTTGGTCTTTTGTTGATCCATGAATACAAGGTACAGGACGTGTTTGGATCAGCACCACACACATGAAATGTTTTTTTTCTTTTCTTAGCCATTTATAGCACAGTGGGATCTGATTCGTCAATGAAAACATCCTCCCTTCGAGAAAAACAAACAAAAAAAAAAGAAGTGTGTGAAGTGTGATGAGGTAACGCTCAATCCGTCCAAATTAACCTGAGGTACACAAATTACAAGGAAGCAGCAAGAGTACAATTGATGATACACAAAATCATAAAGACGAGCACTTCCAGTCCCGCACCAATCTGTGGCGATCCCTCCAGTACACTCACAAAAAAGGACAACAAAAAAAAAGCTAGACTTGTAAGGTATACACAATAACAAAATCATATAATAGCAGCAAACGAGTGAATCACAATTTAATTGTTTTTAAGATGAGCGAAAGAGAAGGGGAGGAAAAATATCTTTTTTTGTAGCAGCAAAGAGAAATGACATCTGTCAACTTGTGTTCTCGCTTTGGAATGAGCTCTTCAACTCTTTGACACATTTCATATATATATATTTTTTCTTTTTGCAAACTTTTTGCTTGGTGAAAATTACCACTCAAAATGTGCGCGTGAGGAGAGAACATGTGTTAGCTTTTACTTAATTTTATATACACAGTTTTAACTTTCACACTGTGAAAGCCTCCAAAACACACGCACGCAGCGCAAATGACGAAAAAACTTCCTAGACTTGAATGCAAACACGCAATATTCAGCTCTGGAATAATTAGAAAGGAAGGTTTGCCTATGAGAATTCAAGTACAATTAAATAAAACACAAGCAAATTAAAAAAAAAAAAAAAAAAAAAAAAAGGTATGCACATGGTCTTTTCTTGGTCTACGTAGATTCAATCACCAGCTTTCATCACCCCGTGTGGGAATCCAGCCCTAAAAAAAAATAACTTAAAAAAAAGAAAAAAAAAAGAAAAAGAAAGACCCTACTCACTAAAATGATCACTCCTTGACCACGTGTCTTTTTTTTTTTCTTCCAAAAGTGCATCAACATTGTTCCTATGTCACGCCTCGCTCCATGAGCCCAAAAGTACTTTGGCAGAGCAACGCTTAAACAGAATCCCGGAAACTCCTCAATCCCTCCCCGCTGGCTTGGTTTGTTTCTTACAAGAACAAAAAAAAAAAAAAAAACAAACAAAAAAAAAAAGTAACCTAGCTTACATTCCCGGTTCTTGACCAACACCTGCGTCTGTCCCACTCGCAACCTCCGCGAAATCCCGACTCGTTCTCACCGCCGCCTTTCAGCATCCTTGCCACTTCCTGTGTGAGTGGACCCAGCCCACTCCTCCTTTTACGCACCACCCCGCCCCCAGCAGCACTACAGGTGTCGGCGACCACAGCTAGCGGCTAACGCCAACGGCTAGCAGCTAACGCCAACGGCTAGTGGAACCACCAATTAAATTGAATAACTGCTAAGAGGCTACAGGAGTAACATAATTAGTACTAGCTAACTATACAAGAAAAAAAAAATGTTTCGTCGCCATCAAAAGAATATAATAAGCTATTTCTCTTCAAGTATGAAAATATATTCAGGCTTCCGTTCAGCGAGGGAGTGGGGGACACACCTAAGGCACTATCAAGTATCAAGATCCTTAAATACCTTGTTTGATAACATGCGGCACGTACAAAATACGTTCGAAGGCAAACAAACCAGAAAAAGGAGGAAAAACTCGGAATTTCTTAGCGGCGAGAAATTCTTGGATTGTCAGGCCGTGGCCGTTTGTGGAAGGGGCCCACCGGGGCTTCATAAGTTGACGTCGCGCACGTCGGTGGGGGTGCTGGACTGGTCCTGCTGCTGCTCCTGCGACTTGTTGCCGGCGTTTGCGCCGCCCGTTCGGTTGTCCTGTTGCAGGCTGGCGGCCAGGACGCGCTCGATCTGCTCCTGGCACGCTCGCAAACATTCCTGGAAACACACGCGCACCCTCCGGTCAATGTCAGAATTTCAGTTCTTTGTGTCTGTCTGTCTGTCTGTATGTATGTTTGCATTATACTGCCGCCTGGTGGCCAAATAATTATCAGGACGCACCGTTTAATTCTTGACATTTGATTCAATGACGTACTGACTGCGGGTTTTTCTCAAGCGCAATACTTGCGAGTGCCATTTTGTAAAAAAATATAGACATGAAATAAACGACAAAATAAATTGTCGGCGCATCCAGCAGGTCTGCGTGTAGACGTGGGAGGTCGGCGGGTGGCTCGCTGCCGGGCGGCTGGCAGGGGCGCCACACCATCAAAGCACACACGCTTGGGGCTGCTACTGCAACGCCATCTTGTTAAAAAGTGCCATGATGGATCACCGGAGAGGCAGAAAAGCAACTGCTGACTTACAAAGACATTTATGACCCAGAATAATGTTCGCCATCTTGAACTTCCTCTCACCAAATCCATTCAAAACACCAACGTGCCTGCTCAAAATTGTGTGCCCCACCCCCTTTTTTTAAAAAAAAAAAACAGTCAAATATGACTTTGGCAATTCAACTACTAAGTTAACAATTTTCACTAGGTAATCAGATGTATTTTTGAGAAAAGCATCCTCTCAAAAGACGGAAGTGCTTGTCCACCGGGAGGGGCCCGAGCGCTCCAGTGGGAGAGCAGAAATTGCATGTGTGCGACCGCAAGAATGTGGGCCGCCGATGCTCTTTATAGCAGAAGCGGCGGCGGCGAGGACAAAAGCGCTTGCATGTCAGCGGCGGTTTCACACTCACTACTTCTGCGTTGGTGATCTTGGCCAGCAGGTCCGTCAGGTTGTCTCTCGTCAGCCTCTTGTCCTTGTGGTCCAGCTGCAGGCCACAGACGGCGGCCCCCATGCTGCCGCTGGCGATCATGGAGGGGGGGTTCATGGCAAGACCGTCATCTAAGGAAGAGAAGGCGATCGGCGTCTGGTAAACACGTGTGAGTGCTCCTCGACTCCGCTTTTTCCCAGGCTCTGAATTTCAAATTGTGTTCCCCCCCCCCCCCTCGGAGGAAAAAGTGATTGGAAAAGCAGAGCAGGAATCCTCCTACTCGTCTTCAACGACTCCCTGTAGTCCCCGTCTGGATGCCTGAGCCGGAACGGACCGCGAGTCAAAATGACGGGAAAATGTGCCGCATAATGCTGGGGGGGACAATTAATCAAATTCACTCGAAAAATTGGATCATCAAAAAAAAAAACCCGACAAAATAAGATGCTGCAATGGTGGCAAACCAGGAGAAAAAAAAATTCATACCAATTTGACACCCACGTCATTCTTTTTCAAGCTATACAACAGCACGTGCACGTGGGTGGCAAATGCCATTTTTAGCCGACGACTCAATTAATCAATGGCCGAACGAGTAGGATGCTCAAGTCCAAAAATTATTCAACAGCATTTGGTTTCCAGGCCAAAATATCACAAAACTAAACTAAAAAAAGTCTCCAAACTACAGGAGGGAACAAGATGGCCCCACACGAATTTGAAGAGCTTCACGTGGCCGTGGAAGAAATCACATGCACGCCGACAGTCTAGTTATTCCCCTTTTTAATGATCGCTTCTGTGACAAGAGATCCTGGAGAAAAAAAAAAAAAAAAAAACACTAAACAGTGCATGGAAGAATATCCAGAACTTAACTGGTTGGAAGAACCCAGCAAAGGCCTGAGTAGTAACACAACTGTGTCAGCAAGTGTGGGACGAACTAAAGGCCAAATAAGAGCGGCGATAAAGAGCTTATTGTGCTTTTATTGCACCAAAGTCACCTCCTCCGCTACTTGTTTCCTGCCATTGAATTCGCAGGGAGGCGGCGGCAGATAAAACCAGCGAGGCCTCGTTCAACGCGGGCCAGGATATGAAAATATTTAGCGGGGATTGTCAGGAGACGAGGCCCACGGGGAGGGGGGGGTGGGGGGGTTATTTTGGACGGCAGGTCGGGAGGAAGGAAGATCACAGGATCGTCGCCCTGACGTTTCGACCTGAAGGCTTCCCCTGTCAACACACAATATGGCGCGAGGAAGAGGAGGGGGACGGCGTGATTGATGCCGCGATTTCCGGGCCCGCGGCGCACAAGTCATCCACGTGGGATAAGGCGGCTCGAAAATGGGTCACATGCGTCACCGATGAGTCACGGCGGGAGAATGCCGGGCGTGTGTCCGCGGGAATGCGGCCGAGGGCTGCGGCCGGAGAATGGCGCCTTTACCTGTCGCGCACAAGGCGATGAAGGTCTGCGTGTGCTTGCGGATCATCGGCACCTTGTCTTCGGGGAGGGGCAGCCGGCGCATGATGTGCTCCAAAAAGTCGTTGGGGATGACGGCCGCCATGTTCCACCTCAACTTGCCCAGCACCACCACCTCCCAGTTCTCAAAACAGACGACAGCGACGACGTCCAATCAATACATTTGTCTTGTATGGGAACACTTGCCAATGACATGAAATAAAACGCCGGGCAAACGTCTTTTCAGGCATGGCTTCCCTGAGACCTTTTTTCCTCCGCAGAGATTGACTTGCTACGGTGAAGAAATTTCAGGTCGCTAAGGAAAACTGGAGTACTGAGCCAATGTTACAATGGAAAATGATCCTTTTGAATCAAAATGGCCAATTTAGTCTCTAAAGGTTAAGCTTCGACATGTTTCGGTATTCAAATCCATTCGCGTTGCATTCAGAGAGTGCGTTGGAATAGGCGGGCTTCGCATTGACTCCTTCTCGTTGAAGTAGCTCAACGTGCGACTTAACACCGCGTCTTCTAGGTGCGCTAGCTTGAATGTGGGAAATTCCACGTTAACGTCTCCCATCCAGCCTTCCATCGGTCCGAAATGTCCGCACACACTCGATTCCCTTTACCACCTGGCGGACTTTTATCTTATCTTGTGCGCCATTTCTCATTCCTCACATCCTTTGTGTGCACGGCGGCGTTGGCATGTGACGCGCTCGGTTTTTGCTATTTGAGGCAGGGCGGTGAACGTGGTCTTTAGAATCATTCATTTCATTCATATACTTTAGCTGCCAGCATTGAGATATGGACACGTTGATCATGCTTGCACTTATGACAGCTGAGCAGGAATCTGACTCGGCAAAAAAAAAAAAAAAAAAAACATTACAAAAGCACATTTTCGTCAAACACTTCTGTGCAATAACTGTCGTTTGACTTGACCCATACTTTTTGTTCTAATGCACATACATTCTTATAAGTCAGCAGATAAGCGAGGGTGGGGCAGATAAATGGGACTTCCTGTTCTCAAGGGCTAATATTTGCATCGGTGCGCTTTGAAGTGAGCAGGATTTTGTCACTTGGGGCGGCAGACGTCCAAAATGGTGTACTTCAATCGTTGCTCTATCACACCGGCTTAAGTTATGTTTCGACCCATTACAATTGGACCAGCTGGTACAAGCAAATGATTGACAGCAGCCGCACACATGCTAGCATTTAACACCATTTATCCCCCCATGGAGGCCATTCTGAGCTTCGCAGTCCATGCGCTCACTTCCTGGACAGATGTCCTCCCCCCCTCCCACTCTTCCAGCTCAAGAGCCACTGCCGTTTTCCTCTGCCCATCCTGTTAGGGTATCTAGGAATATGGCGCACCGCCACAGCAACATGTCAAACATGAAGGCCGAATGACTTCGCAAATCAACATCTACTTTTAGAACGACTCGCTCATTACTGAGGTCTTGTGTTTCGTTTCTTTCCTCTGGCGCAACTTGAAAATGACTCAATTTCCAGGGGGGTTCGGTGTGAACACTAGATGGCATCGCACTCCTCTCCGGGGATGGGAGAAATGGAAGCTTCCTGTGAAACCAACTCCGCCATTAGCACTAGAATGTGAGGCCCTCGTGCTTTGAGACCTCGTCTTACCAGCAGCTCCAGTGGTGAGATGGAGTTGTCCGTGTACATGCACAGCTTCTCGGCGGAGATGGGCCTGCTGTCCTTCAGTTTGGAGGCCAAGAACATGCACACGGCACCCAGCAGCTGCAGATAATCCTTCCTGGTGGGCATCACGGCAAGGAATCTGTCCAAATAATTGATGGCCAGTGGGAAGATGTCCTCTTCACTCCTCTCGGCCTCACACACCTGGAAAGGGAGTTAGGGGTGGTGACACACAAGAGAGTGCATTTTAGCCCGGAAAAAAAATGCCGCTACTTTGTGCAAGTAGCAAGTAAAACAACTTATTTGGGTGTTTTCAGATGCAGAAATGCAAAAGGAAGTAATTGGGCGACCGGCCGAGATCTGGTTGTTGGACAATGCTTACTTTAGGCTTACTTTGCACACACACGACGAAAAGTTCCAGTTCGCCATGCTGCCTGCCTTGCTTGTGCTTGAGCAGTTTTTAAAAAAATCGCAAAAATTCGTGCGGTGAGCAAAGTTGCTTTTTATGCAGCTGTAAATTAGAATCAAGTTGTCGGGTGTCGTTCGGCCAAACTATTCGACGAAATTAGACCAGTTTAACACCACTAGCACAAGTAAATATCAAGCTAGGCTACGTCTTTACGAAGCTGAATTGTCTTCGTCGTGGAATTTCCGACTCTCCCACGCCTTTTGGTGACTCATCTCCACACAATTGTCGGACAACTCCGCTAGAAAAACATCCACCTCGGGCGTGTAAACGCGTGGCAAAATCCTGCAATTGTGACCCCCCCCGCCAAAAAAGCGCAAAATTAGCCAGCGTTAGCATCGGAGGAAAAACCGAGCTACCGACCTCGAGCATCCAACCCGCGACGATTCGCCTCATGTACGGCTTAATATCCTTCTGGACCCGCTGGAAGTAGGAGCACTGCGGTAAGAAGCGGTCCTCCACGGTCAGCAGGGTTTGCAAGACCCGGTCATCGTGGAGGATGTTCGGGTCCACCGGGGCTTTCACCTCCGCCACCGACTCCATGCAGTAAAGCTCCATGATTTGGCCCTCTCGCTTTTCTGCGTGCTTGGTGACGAAAATATGAAGCCGATAAAAGTGTCACGGTGTGGGGGACAACGGGCAAGAGGAGGAGAAGCGCCCTGCTCCAAGCATGAGGCTGCGACTGCAACTTTTGTTTCAGTCTTGCTCCCACCGCTCGCCTCGTCGTCTCCGTCTACTTCTTCTTCTTCTGGTGACTTTTCGGCTGTCAAGGTGGCGCCAAGGGAGATGCGGAACTTCCGGTTGACGCCTTCAAACTATCAGCGAGACAAATTGGGAAGGCTCGACAAAGTAAAAGCACCCCAAATAAAAAGTCATTACACCAAACACACATTGTCTTGTCTAAACTACGTAATAGGAAGCCAAATTGCCATAACATTGGCGTCCTACTGCACTTGGGTGTTGTGGTGAAAACGTCTAAATAAATAAGATATAAATTAACGAAGCCATTCGAAGATAAAAGGAAGATGACTGGCTCGTTCATGCTCTGAGTTCTTGCATGTGGTGGCAATAACTACGACTGCAATTACTGGGGGTTAAAAAAGAAACCATGTGAAAGATACATTCAATAAAAATATCAAAATGAATGAGGCGATTCAAAGATAAGGGACCTAACACAGCTAAAAGGCTAGCTAGCTGCTGGCGCGTTATGGTGGCAATAAATTCCTTTGTCATTCACTGGCCACAAATAGTCAACATTCTACTGGACTTGTTGGAGTTGTTACAAAAAAAAAAAAAAAAAAAAAAAAAGGGGGGGTGCTGCATTTTTCTGAGTCAATAATTCACTGGTGAACACAAGGAATGTAAGAAGCGGCAGAGTTAGCTCATGTGCTAAATATGCTGTGTGTTGTGCAGAGTAAAGACGTTTTTTTTTTTTTTTTTTTTTTAAACTGATGAAGTTATTGTCACGTCTCATAGGCCCGAATCCGTGCAACATCAAATCGCAACATCAAATCGCTTATCGATTCCTTACACGTCACAGTGTTTTCGTCACAATCTGAAACGATTCTTTGATGTAGAACCGTGTAAACGGATGAAAAATGGAAAACAAAAAGTACAGTTAAATATGTCAACCCCGAAAAAAAAAAACTGGTACAATTACATCAGGATAGGATGTCATGTGGTCGTTTGGCACTTAATTGCCATGCCGGCCACGTGTGTCTCTTATCATTAAAAAACATAACAGAGCTGCTTCCGATCATGTTGGAAGTCTTGAATGACAGCTGAACTTCTTTTCACACCCCCCCCAAGCCATCAATCCTCCCCCCCGCCACACACACTTTCCTGCTTGCTTGCTTCCCCTCCCCCTGCACCCAAAGAATTGAATGAGATATGCAGTTTCATTGAAAACACACACACGCGTGCACGCACACACTAACACACGCACTGTGGAGCTATTATGAGAGGCGAGCATGGGAAGGGAATGTCAAGGTTAGCCAGATTAGCTCAACTTCAAAGTAAAGACGGTCGTTCTTTCCTCTTCTGTGATGTTTAGGGACACACCGACAAAATATGTGAACCCAAAAGGGTATTATACGCGGACGCTTATGGGAGGGATAAAAAAAAAAAAATTAAAAAAAAGACTTGTCAGACTTTGAGCTGTTTGGACACGTGCGTTATGATAACGTGCGCACGGGCACACACAAAGGTAACAGAGAGCGCTGGGAAAGCGTGGAGGAGCGTGAAATCACCTTGATCCAAAGATTCCCGTCGCATACCAGCCCAGTCAACCTATGAGAGGCCCGCACATGGGCAGGCCAGGAACAAAAGTCGGGGGAAAGAGGCAGAAAAAGTCTTTGAAGAGCAGCATCATACCCACAAGAAGTGAAATGTGAAGAAAGTTTAGCGACAGCGGCTTCCTTGCACTCAAACTGTCAAGATGCAACGAAGGAGGAGGAGGGGCCGGGATGACACGCTTGGGTCCCACGCTTTCGATCCCGAGGAATGCTTTGTTTGCGGTTCCGCTTATCGATTCCTTACACGTCACAAATGAGCGATGTTGTGTAAACGATTGTATCATAGAGAAAGGACGTGGCAACTAATCATTGTAAAGCGCAAATGACACTTCCAACGTCGTGGCCTTGAGCATACAGCGCATGTGCAAACGACATCCTCGTGTTCTGCAATGACTTTGTAATTTGCGTCGCAGGCAATATTCCGTCGAGAGACGTACCTTACTTGCAGTGCGCGCGATGCACAAAGCCAATGATTGTCCCGCAGATTGGGAAAAATCACAAGCGGTCCTTATGCGTGTCTGCGCCAAAATGTTTCGCAAATGGGAAAGCAGGCGTGTATCGAGATTCGACCGTAGTTCATTTTTCTCCCTGACGAATGAGAGTGAAACTGGGTCATTTCCGAAGGTATACTTGGAAGGTTTGCAAAAAATCTGCAAGTCTAACGTCTCTCCTTTTTGACGGCGCAAATGCCACTTCTCCCCGGCTCCACAATCGGGACAAAAATATTGGGACTCGTGGCTATGACACAAAGTGAAAAAAACAACACGGCCAGAGAAATGAGTACGCAAACTTCTGTCCCGCCTTTCCGGCAGCCCCTGATACACAAGCACCATCCCGCCGATGTTATGGCTCCATCGCTACCCCCAACCGCCCCCCCAGGGGTGGAAAATTGCTAGGTTGAAGCGTACGTTACGCCACCACTGGCCAGTCAAAGTGGAACTTCCCCGCAGCAGGCTTCTGGAAGTCGGCCAATCAGATGAAAGGAAAACCTTAAAGAGAGGGAAGCGCCAAAAAAGGATGCACGAGGCGAGCGTTTTATGCGCCAAGTTGCTTGATTACAGCTTAGGAAGGGACAGTAGCGCCCAAGACGCTATGGCAGGAATGCTGCGGCGAGGACTCCTGCCGAGCGACGGCCGACGCCGAGAGGAGATGCTGTGTGTGTGTGTGTCACATGGTGGCCCGCTTTTATACAGCGTTCGCAAACGTGAAATGAAAGCAACCAAAATGTCCACGGGTACAGTCACATGCCAGCGAGGCTATTCCAGGCAGAGAGTGTCGCAGGAAAAGTTGAGAAGAAGGTGCTTTCCCGCACAAGTCCAGGAAAGGCACAGCAGGCCACTTGCTATCATTTCCTCTATCAAGACGTCCAAGCGCCCCTTCTTCCATCTCATTAACTCATCACATAGGCAGCCACCGTGGAACACAAATGGACAGGGGGGGAGAAGAGGGTGTTTCCCACTCTATTTCTTCGGAATGTTTTGGCTATTCCCAAAGTCATCATTCAAACTCAAATGGCAACATTTGGAAGCGGGACAATGAAGGGACAGATCGCAACATCCGGCTCTGCCTTCTCGCCAGCTGGTCTGGCGCTGCGGAACACAAGAGGGGTTTTCTTCTCGGCGCCGAGGACCCCGGGTCACCCCCCCCCCCCGCGCTACCTCAACCATTAAGTGTGTATACAAGCGTGACATCCAGCAGCTTGCGTGGCTCACTCCTGGGCGCTTTCTCCGCCACGCATTCTCCAGTGCGCCGTTGATAGCGGGGAAGCAGGGGCAAGAGCGCACGTTGGCCGCAAAGCGCTTCTCTCCTTTCAAAGGCATTGACGACTGCGCTGCACAATGAGCGCAGTGACGGAAACAACCTCAACGGGAACGACGAGTAGCAAGAATGAAACGGTGCAGGAATTTGAGGTGGAAATATGTCAAGCGCGTTCCGCCTGAATTCTTTTCGAAAGTCAGGTAGCCCAAAAGCCCCTGCAGAGGTCCGAGAATCTTTGGAGAGGGTTCTGCAGTGCTAAACCAATTGGAGCCTTTGGAGAAACGTATATGATTGGAACCTTTTTGTTCCAAGAGCTACTGCGAGCAAGCACGAAAACATTCTGAAAAGGCGGACATCCGAACCGAAATGCATCGTTTCTTTGTGGGGGTCAAGCTGGGATGAAGTCATCAAGCGACATATGCGTGTGACATCACCGCCCCGCTGTTGAACACTGAAGCAAGGCCTTGTTCGCTCGAACGATGGGATTCGACGCGCTCCAAAGCAGGCACAAAGCCACGTTTGGCGTGTCTGCGAGAGACCCCGACGTCGATCAGGCCGGCGTCTGGACTCGGGTTATGTAACTCCGGCTGAGGGTGGGCGGGTTCCGTTCCCCTCGGGCCCCCGACTCGCACATGTGGCGCGATGGCGCGGTGGACGCGGACGCCTGTTGCAAGTGAACAAGTGCGTGTGTGTTGGGTCACAGACAAGGAGAAAAGAAAAAAAAAAAAAGGAAAAATTCCGGCAAAGAGGCTCGGGTGGCAGCTGTTGACAACTGGAAGCAGATGATTGGCCGAGGCCAATGAGAGGGTGTGTCACACCGACGGAGAGTGACAATTCATCAGAGACAGGATGTTTAATCGAAAGACAAGGAGACAAGAGAGTCTTGCAGCTGGACGCTTGGCGACCTTGCGTACCGGTGTCGAGCCATTGACGGAGAAGACCGAAGCAAGCTGTGCAACAACTTTGTGGCGCTCAAAGAGTTGATCAACAGACTGCGAGGCTGTCACGCGTCAAGGGTATCACCCCAGTGACGAGACACGGTACCCCCGAAAAAAGGCACCGTGATACCCCCCCCTCCCCCTCTCTAAAAGGCCTCATTGTTCCGCAAATAGTTTTGCTTTCTTCGCGCGTCCGCTTCCCGTCGCGCACGCGGCAACATTTCCACTCTCGCACGCTTACATTTCCCCCCCTGAGAGAAAAGGCGGAGGAAATGGGGAGGGTGGAACAGGGGGCGCCTCGCAATTTGAAGGCTTTCAAAGCATCTCCGGCCAGGCGATATGGCGCTTACAAACATGGGAGCAAAGGGGAGGGCTTGTGTCTGGGAGCCGCTCGCTGTCTTCCTGTGCGCCGCGCGTGCTAACCGCGGGCCTCCGGTGGCGGGCGCCGGCAAAAAGAGGCCCCTGTGAGGGGCCCCCGGTTGGATCCGGACCAAATTCGCGACATTGCTTGATTAAACCCAGCGACGAGAAGACCCTCAAAGACAAGCTCCTGTTCTGATGAGTCCTCCCTGGCTAAACGGGCGACCCGGACAGGCCTCGGCAAAAGCCAGCGGCTCCCCTCGACTGTTGTGGAATGTACAGTAGCATTCCGCGAGTCGGACAAACACCAGCATACTGAGCCTATCTGCAGGAAATGCCGGGATAAGTTCGCATAGCCACGGATGACAACATCGCGCTGAGGCTGTCAGAACCAGCAGGGGGGGAAAAGCAAAGCCGTCTTTAAAAAACAAACACAGGTCAACTGTTAAGACAGATTTCTGGGGGATAATTCAGGCCTTCATCCAGACACACCTTTTGGGGACCCTAAAGGTGTGTCTGGATGAAGTTACACGTCGCTTCTCCACTCAAGGCCACCCACCGGCCTGACATAAGCACGAGCCTGACAAAATGTGCAAGCTTGTCATAACGGCGCTTTCTTCTTATTTTACCAGCGCATATCAAATTTCTCCCGATTTATTTGTTACGGTCGCGTGTTGTGGGTGCAGCATTGCTTGGATCCCACAGCAACAAATCCAGTTCAACAGGCAGACTCACAAAAAAAAAAAAAAAAAAACGGAGGGAAAACATACGGGGTGTCAATTAAATAACGAGCTTGACGGACCAGATAATGATGTTTTGTTTTGAGGTCGATCAGGCGGATCGTGACAGGACACGATGGTTCCCACGAGCCAATTCCCACGTTGGCTCTCTGGCATCGAAGCGTATTGGGATCATACTGGAAGACGCTCATCAATTCTTCCCAGTAAAGTTAAAAAAAAAAAAAAGTCTGTGACTAAGACGGAGGACGCTGCTGTGAGAAAGAGAAGGTCGCAGCGCCTGCGTGTCGTGGAGCTACGACGGTCCGCTCGGTCGCAGGCCAGCGCTTCCCAGGACCGAGACCACCTCCCCGGGGAGGAAGGCCAAGGAAAGTTCCGGCGGTGCGACTTCACGACCTCAGCATATAAGGACAAAATGTCCGTCCACAGCGACGGCGACCCAAACCAGCTCGTTTTTCATTCGCATACTCGCTCGCGATACTTTGGAAAATAAACGTTTTGAAGTCACATTTTACGGTGCAAATTTTGGGATCCTTTGTAAAGTTATAATACCTCAACCAGGTGGATTTGTGCAGCCGTTCCTCCCAAAGGCATTATTTCCAAACTTTTTTTTTTTCCCCCTCACAAAACGAGTCAGACTCATTCGTTTACGCAGACCAATTTGATGGAACACCCATTGGCAAGACACCAGCCCACCTCGGACGTTAGCGTTGGGCACAAGGGGATCAAGAGCAACAGACATCTGAATGTGCAACTGCTCCCCTTTCGGTCTGCCCGATTTTCAGGAGTCGGGGCGGGGTTTACTTCTGCACTGACAACCTATGATGTCTTTGTTTCCAGGCCTTACGCAATGGCCGCGAACAGGAAGTCGTTAGGACTGATGTTATGCTTGGAAATACGGGCCAGAGCTCGGCGCCCTCGGTCAGGATTCCCACTGTCAGCGAGGAAATGAAAGCAAAGGGAGGCTCTCTTTTTATGGCTAGCCCCATGAAGACATCAATTCTCCCGCTTTCAGATCCTCGACGGTGGGAAAAGCAAACAAACAACCAAACAAAACAAAAAAAATGTGATGACGGCGCAAAAAAAAAAAAAAGTAGAGGAAACTCATATTACATCCAGCGCTTCCTACGGCAAAGCGCCCGTGACAAAAGACACACACACACATGCACACAAAAAGCCGCGTCAGATTCAAGTGTGTTGACCTGCAGGGAAGGGGGGGGGGGCCCTATGATGTCTTTGTTTCCAGGCCTTACGCAATGGCCGCGAACAGGAAGTCGTTAGGACTGATGTTATGCTTGGAAATACGGGCCAGAGCTCGGCGCCCTCGGTCAGGATTCCCACTGTCAGCGAGGAAATGAAAGCAAAGGGAGGCTCTCTTTTTATGGCTAGCCCCATGAAGACATCAATTCTCCCGCTTTCAGATCCTCGACGGTGGGAAAAGCAAACAAACAACCAAACAAAACAAAAAAAATGTGATGACGGCGCAAAAAAAAAAAAAAGTAGAGGAAACTCATATTACATCCAGCGCTTCCTACGGCAAAAGCGCCCGCGACAAAAGACACACACACACACACACACAAAAAGCTACGTCAGATTCAAGTGCGTTGACCTGCAGAGAAGGGGGGGTGCTAATGCTACAGCTAAATGAGGAAAAACAAAAAACTATTGACGCACTTAACAGTAATGCACGCCGGAATTGGACTTACCAAAACAACAGATGTCCGGGTTCACTCTCAGGCTTTTGCCGTAGCTGCGGCGAGCGTGAAAACTAACCTCAACAACGTGAGCGTGTGCCACACGAGCTTGGATCTGGATGCGCAGCGCAATATAGAAAATGTATGACGCACTCATCCAAAGTTATGGCGCTAATGCTACAGCTAAATGAGGAAAAACAAAAAACGATTGACACACTTACAGTAATGTACGCTGGAATTGGACTTACCAAAACAACAGATGGTACGTATGTTGGCCGCTAAAGGAAAAAAAAGCACATCGGATGCACTTCCCCAAACATTTAGTGCACACAGTTAACCTCATAATTGCCCAAGTCATTTTTGATAGTTTTGCATCAACAAATATGCGTCCATTTGCCCCGATTGAACCTTTGCATACGTCTCCTATCCGCATTTGCACGGCGCCAATGTACCTGACAGCTGACGTCACGGCACATGTCCGGGCGGATGCGGATCGCGGCAACGATTTCAAACGCGGCGCGGCCCGTCTCATTCTTTTTTGACACCCGAGAAATGTGTCTCTCTCTCACGGCTGATAAGCAAGGCAAATACATGACAGCGAGGGAAACGCACACGAGAGCGAGAAAGTGATAACATTCCCCGAGGCTCAAATCATTTCCTCCGAGCGGGCCGGCTTCATACAAAGAGAAGCCGTTTGCAAAATGAGATGCTTCGTGATGCGTGTTGACAACATTTGACAAGTTCGATCATAAGACAGGACGCAACGTTAACTTTTGTGACGACGTTTGCAAGGGGGGCTCGCGAGTTGGGATTTTGCAGAGCGGGACCGCCACGAACTTGTTCCTGCCACTGTTCTATTTCTCCAGCAAAACAGAGAATGTTGACATTTTCTTGTGGGAAGTGCATTTCAACTTTTTGCATCGATGCGCGACTCTTTGACAAATTAAAAGCCGGGCCGTACTGTACACGAGGAGGATGAAAAATGCAAGCACGTCGCAGGCGTGACTCGACGGCCAGGTTGGATTCTTTGGCGACATACCTCGCGCCTCCCCGCTGACAGACGGCGTAGCGTGGGAACCCGTCCGCATCCGAGCTGATTGTTCAGCCGGTAAATTGCGCAATGTGCTCGTTTGTCGACTTCACAGCGAGTGCGCAACTTCTCCAAAAGCGTCATTTTATTTTGTGCTTGCTTCGTACTTTTTTTTTTGCCGCGTCCACCCTCACACGAGACGCTGAGTTGCATCTGGCACCGAGCGCGCCGCGTTAGCCCCTCCCCCCACCCCACTCCCGACCAGAGCATCCTTAACGACTGCGAGCGACACCCGTTTGGAAGACGGCGCGGACGGGCACGCGCCAACACGTCCGGCGCCGCGCCCTCTCGGAAACCAGGTTTTCCCACCGAGGATTTATTTTCACAACCTCCGCAGGTACGATCAAACGATCCGTTGGGTGTGCACGGCGCCAACCACGTATGTGATTTCATTCAAATAAATGAGCAGTCGACTCGGTCCAACTCTTGCTACAAGATGATATTGTGCAGACTAAGCAATGAAAAACCTCCGGATGGAGACGTGGCGTACACTTGTCAGTCATATCGGCCAGCCCTATTATTAAGAAATCGAGATGCATGACAGGCAGGTAAGATGGAATGACTTGGCACCGATCTTTGCGTTTTAGGAAAAGGCAACGTATATCGTGTGAGGAGCACGGGTTGTCATGATCATTAGCGCAGGGCCTTGACTTTCAAAATATATCGGTCGCTCCCACGCGCACCTTGATCGCGATCTACTCCGAATTCCACGGAGAACGTGTTCTGCCGAGGGTTCATGTATCGACACTTGGAGCCAGTTAGAGGACTTGAATTTGCCACTTTCCTGGAATGCAGCGTCAAGCCATGTGAACTTCTTTCCAAAGCGTTGAAATATCACAAACAATGGCCGACTGTGACGGCAGCTCAGTCCAAACGGAACATTGTGTGGGCCGTGAGCTCTTTGGCTTTGGCTTTTTTTCTTCCTCCCTTTTCTCTTTTAAATCAAAGTGGAGAAAAGGCGCCGTGGCGCAGCGTGCTACAGCCGCGGATTGTAGTACACATCAAACAGGTCCGCCCGGGGCACACTTCATATCGCGTTTCATTCGAGTTGAAGCTCTTCATTCATTTCGGACTTTTACAGTCGGATGGGCTCACCCCCCACAAGCGCCCCCCTTTGCCTTGCCGATGTCCCCCCCGCCCACCCCTCCTCCCCCAGCGCTTCGGCCCCGCCGCCAGCCGCCCTGGAAAAACCCCGTGCATCTGACTCGCATGGCCTGGCTCCACTTGTGTGTTCTGCTTGGCCCGCGCCGCTCGCTCCGGAGGAGGCGGAGAGCTGGCCAATTACCCACGGCTGCCGCGAGACCCGTATGATGTCACCCCGCGCTCCCCCCGCTCCACCATAACAGGCTGCAGATGAGAGGAGGCCTAACGAGAAGCAGGGCCGCATAAAAGGAATCGCATTGCGCGGCGATCGAGTTGCTCCTCGTACGAGCGCCTTTGTTATCGGCGACAATAGTCCCAATGGAACGGCACGGCATTGCGGAGGGACGATGTCGTACAAAAGGCGCGAAAAGCTACTGGGATGATCGGCCTATGATGGTGAAAGCAGGGTTTCCTAAATTGTGGTGTGCAAGAGGCGCCGGAGTGCATGAGACTAAAAAAGGAACGCCACTGCTCCGGTATATTTTGACATTCAACTGCTTGCTTTTCTCACAGTCTTGCCACAAGTTTCACTTCAATTTGAGTCACATCGTTGTCAGCAGCGTTCAACTGCGCACAGCTGCTCGCGCACGGCTCCTCCTCCACCTGCCCAGAAGTTAACACGTGTGGCTTGTTAAGTGGTATCAACGTGTTGGTGTCGGAGAATTTTTTTTTTCCCCATCCCGAGTACACATCCACAGTGTCAACATCGGTGCATCCCGAACTACACATCGGCAGTGTCCGAGAGGTCAAAAGAACTGCGTGACGTAACATGTTGGGAACATGTTTATTTATTTTTAGAGTTGGAGAGATCAAAATGGACATCGATCGCGCTATTTTGCTTTGCTTGGGATGTTGAAGAAGGATGTGGCTTGGCACGCGTATGAAAGAATGACATCACAGCCATGCCGTGACATCGGCGCAAGGTCAATATTTCAGATATAGTCGGAAGTTGCCTTGAAAGACAAAAATCAAGCTCTTCGCTTAGCATTTAGCCTCACTTTTCTACACCAAGCGTCAATGCTTGCGGTTTGGAATGCAATGCAGCTGACGAGACGGCAGGGAGTTCAATTCAGGCTCCGCTGCCTACATGTGCTAGCCTAGCCGAGCCTCGAGCACAAATGCCTGCGTGACGGCACGGCACTCTCTTCCGGTGCACGGGACGCTCCCTCGAGAGGCCGTTAAAGGTGACATACATTTATTCTCACACGCTCGGGCGCTGTGCCGCCAGGCCGCGCACTTCCTCCGGGGCGGGAATTTGGGCCGCACGTCAAGAGAGGACGCGAGGCGAGCCTGCGGGCTGCCGTCAATCTCCTCCGAGCGTTTCCCACAAAACCGAGCGCCGCATATAGACGGCAGGCACGACACGTTGGCCCGGCCCGACGGCGAGGCGACGGCCCGCAGTGTCAACAAAAGGCGGCTTTCACGCCAGCGTTGCGCCGCTTTGTCAAACGTCAGAAGAGGCGAAAGGGCAAGCTGCGTTCATTTATCAGCCGGGACACATGGCTGCCCCCCCCCCACCCCTATAGCACTTCAATATGTTGCAGTGTGCCAGCAAAGTGCCATCACAGCAATGCTGCTAAATGTGACAGGAAATTAAACAGTCATCAGGTTCGTGTCTGCAAAATATCATTTACATAAGACACACCCTCTAATCAATCCACGAATCAATTACGATGACACCTCTTGAATTCTCATAAATCATTTTGCCAAGAGAGAGATGTTACATAATTGTGTGCTTCTTGCGGGACGTTTGGGGGAAGCCCCTCTTTTCTGTTCCAGCAAGGTCCGTAAAAAGCATGCTCACTTTGGCGATGCGGCAGACTGGAGACACTGTCCAATGAAAAACCTTTGACTGTTTTTTATTTTTAGCCCCAAAACAACAACAATGTATTGACGAGGTTTCAGATAAAAAGATACTAATTGTGGAGATGCATGCTTTTCAAAATGTAGATTCAACGTGGGTGTTGAAAATATGAACACGTTTTCCGGCAGATCGTCATATGTCGATTAGTCACAAAACGTGGCTATGCATGCTTCTTCCTTTTTTTTTTTTTTTTTAATGTAGATCAAAAGCGATGATGTTGGGTCTACCATGAAACGCAGCGAGTCAATGCAGATCCTCCCCTTGACATGACATCAGCCCGAAAACGTGCAAACAAAGTCCAGAAAGCATGACGAGCATATGTGCAAACAGCACGGCTCCATCAAAGCACTTTATCGGCCGCCCGTCATGAGAAGACCTCCCTCCATCTTGTCAGCGCATCTCCCGCAGAACATTCCATCCGCCGTCCCGCCTCAACCCGGCGCTGGACTTTCCCACAGAACCCTAAACCCGACGAGTGAGAGCGGGTCATTGTTTGGTCCCCATCCCAGCAACTTCCCCGTGGAGGAATGCTTGAGGAATGCCGCCGCCGGCTACCTGGCATTAGAGGGTCTTTGTGTGGGAACGGCAAGGAGGTCAGAGAGCTCCGACGATGGGACGCTCACCTCGCTGAACCCTTGATGAGCCCAATTCAAACAAATCCAATTTGTCACTGCCCGCTAAGGCTACGAGCTAGGTATGGAAATCGAAGTTTTAGTCACATCGTGAAAATGCAGCAAAATTTTTTTTTTTGTTGTTTGTTTGTTTGTTTTGCGACAAAACATGAACATGCACAGAGTGTGCGGCGGTGGTTGGCGTTTGTGCGATCCGAAATGCCAAAGTGAAATTTGGCCTGGAGGTGCAATTGCCCTCACTCCTTCTTATAGGAGGTGCGCCAGGCCAGGATTTATTATGATACGTTCCGATCGTGTCCGGATGAGTCTTCCTCGCGACAAGTCGCAACCAGACGACGTGTTTTGTTTTGTCTTTTTAACGACTTTTTTTTTTTTTTTTCCCCCACCATGGGAACGAAACGGCGCGGCGCGGGCAGGTGGTGCAAAGGTTTCAAGATGGCTGTTAGGACAGGAAGCAATTTCCCAGTAACCCGAGCGGCCCGGCTTCAAAATACATGCCGACATGATGATAAGGAGCGCAGATAAGGCGCTGACTGAAGGGGAACGACGGGTGGGGCACCGTGAATAAGAAGGGGGGTGGGGGGAGTGGGGCACTCATTCAGCCTTGGACGACTTAACTGTCTGCTCAGCGTTTTCTTCCTCCACCCTGAACGCATCGAACGTGCATCATGGAATCGCAGCGACAGCCACCCAAAAGTCACGTCACGCTCCAAACCAAACCGCCGCCCCGCATCACATTTTTTTTTTTCCCTCACAACAAAAGTCACCACAGCACATGTGTAATTTGCGACACGCTTCCAAGAATCTCAAACCAAGGGAAAATGGCAGCTCGAATTCCAGCCGTTGATGATAAGAAGCCGATTTTGAGTTATGCCTTCTTTCACAGTCGAGGCAGGGATTCCCAACTATTGACAGTCTGGGGCATGTAATTACTGTCTATATATGTTTTTGGGGAGGGGAGGGGGTGAGGGCAGAAGGTGCTGGGGAGAGGGGGGGTTTGGTTAAGATGATGATGGGGGTGCGTGGCACCGACTGTACACGCTGATTGACCGTACAATCAGATTTGTAAACCGCTGCAATGACCAACAGATTCCGAGTAAATCGTGCCGTTGCACCACTTCGGATTTCATTTGGGATCAGCACAGTTTTTGAGAAATGGGACAAGTCGAGACAGAAAACAAAGTATGTGTCAAAGACGGTCGTAGAAAGTTATGGGTTGCCATTGTGTGAAAAGATGACGCAGTTCGAGTGAATGGCGAATATTAAATTCGAGCCAAGCAGTGAATGGAGCGACGCCAACGGTAAGGCCTTTCTTTGTGTTATCTAGTTTTGAAGTGTCACAAAAGCAAGCAGTGAATGGAGCGACGCCAACGGTAAGGCCTTCGTGTTATCTACTTTTGAAGTGTCACAAAAGCAAAAAAAAAGTCACCGTTGTGCATGTTTCTTTTCACCAGTGATTTTGGTCAAACCCGACGTGGTTTCCTGCCGCGGAAAACTTGTTTTTCCGGTCAGCTACTGTTTTCATATCGTCACACAACAAAAGATCAGTTCAAATGCTATCAAACAGCTGGCAGGATGGGAAACGCTCCTTTGAAAATGGCTGGCAGTGAGCAAGTCAAACGAAGGGGGTGCGTGACTTGAAGAGTTTGCAAAAGACTGACCTTGTTGAACATCAAGGGCTTTTCTCTTGGAGCACGTGTGCCGCCGGAAGGGGTGCGCCGCTGGCCTAAAGGAGCATCAAGAGCAGAATTCAGTACTTAGTGACTATATAACAGCAGAAAGTGAAAGCAGTGATATGCTTTTATGATGCCTTATCAACATGAAAGGGAGCGCATAAAAGCATCCGACTTTAGTTTGCGACCAACAATAGCGGACGTCACCATGGTTTCCAAAACAGGCATGCAGAAAAAGGAGTTAACCTGGAAGAGCATATTGACAAGAGGGTAAACAGTTCACACTTAGCTCGTGCCAATTTGTTTTTATTTGGCTTTTCCCCGTGTTCGTCATTCATTTTTCCACAAAGAATAAATGGTTAAATCGCTGATAAGTAATGACAACGCTAGAACGTGCGCTAGCGAGCTAACACAGTGGCCTTCCGAGTGGAACCGTGGTTGACAAGAGGCGGCCATTTTGTGACTCGTTTTCTTTCATCAACAATTAGGTGACAAATACCAAAATGGCCACCGCTTGCATATATTTTTCTGTACGCAACTTTGGACATGGCTGCCTTAAATTAAGTCTGCAAGTTAATCTGCTGTGAGAAGGTGACATCAGCTCCATGGTTGGAATAAATCAAAAAGCCACACCAACAATATGGCGGCTCTGCTTGAGGCTGATTTTTTTTCCCCGTGCTGTTACAACATTAAGCGGTAATATTGATGACGCTAGTGAAATGTCCGGAATGCAGCACGAGAGGGGGAGACGGAGGGATCTTTCTGAAAGCCAACACTCAAAAAAAAAAAAAAAAAAGTTCATTTTCTCCAGCGCGCGCGCTCACCTAGCAACGAGCTAAACACACGTCAACACTGGCGCGGTGACAGCGACGCGTCACCGCAGGGGCTGGCGGAGTGCGGATTTCATTTAAACTCTTATGATTCACTTCAATTACAATAATAAGATGAGCGACACCATTCACTCCGATTACTACACGTTACAGTCCAATGACAACGAGTCGCTCAGAATAATGATACGATTACCTTCAATTATGATCCGATTCAGTCCAACTGAAATCGACACAGTTCATTCAAATCACGATACGAGTCTCTGAAAATTGTGGTACGATTCACGCCATTCACAATTCTGCTCACGCTGTGATGCTCTTCAATTACACAATGAGTCACTGTAAAGAAGATACACTCCAATTACCAAAGTGGTAAGAGTTAATTCCACTCACAATGATGCACAGCGATAATACAATCTGGACATACAATACCCTGACCATTCTCTAAACAAATTAATGGTGAAGCTATAGATCTCTCATCTCAGTACGACGTGACGTGGTAAAAATTTAAAATATTTTTTGCTCATACTTGTTTTACATTTGGTGACATTTATGGGCAACTGCTCACTGATGTGGTGAGCCATGTTTTTTTTTGTTTACTTTCCACCCTTCAAGTGCTTAAGTAGGAAACTTGTGGAAGTTAGCATGAGCATGTGATGACTCTTGAGCACCACCTACACACAAACACGTGACACTGCTGCATTTATTTGTTGCGGTACAGTACTCAAAGCATAAAACATGTAATCTGAATGGACATGAATAAATGATAAGGTAATGGAAAAGTGCGAACCTTTCCTGCGTCAACCACCTTGCTCTTTTCTGTGCATTTGCTGGAAAAAAAAGGAAAATACAGCATAAGTGCCACAGAGTAAATTGATCAAATAATCAAAGCTGAAAAGATAATAACCTGACGTGTGAAACTTTTGACATGTGGAGGGAGGAGAAAAAACAAAACAAAACAGCAGCTTTGATATTATTTTTGGGTGATAATGAAGAATATAGACCAAAGGCTTCAACTGAGACTGAACAGGAGCTGTGATTAAATAAACAGCAAATAAAATAACATTTGATTGAACATCAACAAGGAAGGAAAATGAAACAACCCTATTACACATGATCCACAAGAATGCACTGTAAAATCCCTTTCCTATCCTAGAGCTGTATCTTTTATGTCAACCAGTTTGGAATGACATTAAGGAGAAATCAAATTACGAGAAAGTCCACGCTCAGTCTTTCCGAGCTCGATAATATGGAGCCACCATGACGTTCCACATCTGTCGGAGCAGCTGATGTAATTTGGAAATCCACACAAAGGAAGACGGAAGCGCTGCAGCACAGAGAAGGAAAAAAAGTGAAAGCGTATTCATGACAACATCACGAATATGCAGTTTTTTTTCCATTTGGTGTAAAAGCATACCTGGATCCAGGCGTAACAAAAGCATGTAGAGAATAAGAGCTGCCAAGATGAGTTTATGGAATGGGAAGAATCCGGAAGCAGACGTCAATCTCCTGCAAGTAAGCCTCAACAAGGCCTCTACTTTGTGGAGAAGGGAACCTGTGTGGAGCAAGTTCCAGTGTACCGTTAGTGCACAGGTGACGTGTATAAGAAAGGAGGACAGTTTTTGTTGTTGCTCAATCGAAAGGTCGAAATCAGTTCTCACCTTGCGTCGAGGCATTTTCAGCTCTTAACCTACAATCTACGGTGACATCTAGCACCTTCTTCTCACGTTCCTCTTCTTCTATGATATCCAGTGCCGTCTGCTGTTGCTCTTCCGTGAACGTGGCGCGCCCCAACTCGCCAACGACAAGTTCCCGGGCCTGGTCCGTGAGTTCAAGGGGCAGGAGGACGTGCAGCAGGTAGAGTTCAGCCACCGTGCGAAACCCCTGCAGCCCGCGGTTAGATGGGTTGCGCAGCCACACTTGGGTAGCCTCTTTCACCGCTGCTGGCTCGCCCACCTTGGCGTAGAGGAGGATGCTGTCGGAAAAGATGACAAAGGATGAAAAACACTGTGCAATGACACATGGACAATGTGATTCACGTGTACTCACCACATTTGCAGTATTTTAGCTGGTATGTCCTCCTCATGCTCATAATGCTGACAGACCCAGGCGAGCACACCTGGCCACTGGTTGAGCTCAGCCAAAGCTTGAATGCCCACGATGCAAAAGCCAGCCTTAAGTTCACCCCTATTTGAGTGGATACAAGTCATGAAAATAAATAATAAAGTGAAGAGTGTGGTTTAACTTAACGCGTCACCTCACGTCCTCTTCCTCCGCGTGTGCGAGGCTCTCCAGGCCTCTCTCGCAGACATGAAAAGAAGAGTCGAAGTCTTTATAGAGCATCAGTTGCTCGGTGGCGTCTTCCAACATGTCCAACAGTTTGCTTTGAGTCGAAGACAGCGGAGCCTTAAACACAGCCATAAAATCGCCGCTCACCGTAGGGCTGCTCATGATTTTAGTTACGATAGAATTGTTTAAACTCGACAGAAATATATTACAAACTTTGTTTTATGACCCAAAAAAAGCTAAATGTATAATTACACGCACCCCAGGGTGTTATTTGTACCCGAGAACCTTCTGGTGGTCGTTGTTTAGCGAAGCTTCCGGGTTGGTGACGATTAGCCAATGAGAAGTCATGTCATCACCCAGGGGAAAGAGAGCCCAATGAGAGCTGGCGATCTTCAGTTTACGCGCACAGCCAATCAAATCGCACCTTCTTCACGTAGCTGCTCTGCCACTTGTAAACACGTGTCTGTTCCTTCTTGTATCTACGGTCCAACTTGAACGGAAATATCTACAACCTGTAAGCTACTCTATGTACTATAGTGCGTTTATTGTTTGAGAGTCAACATTATGACATTGAGCACTTCAGTGGCTGATTTGCGTTGAAAAAATAGCTTTGCAGGTTGATCGCTAACGAGCTAGCCGACGTTAGCTTTGCTGTTTCTTTACTTGATCATATTTAGCAAAATACCAATGTCTGCGATTTGTCCTAATTTGATGTTATGTCCAAAGGCGTCTTTTAAAAACATGAAGTCAGAAAGTTTCATATTTTCGAGACTTACGCATTTTATCCAAGTGCACATAAACCCCCTAAACACAAGGACAACTTATTTGTACATGCGCGAGGACTAATAAAATGTGTTCATGGTGATTTTTTCCCCCCGAAGACAAAATGGCCAAAAGCTTGCGGAGTAAATGGAAGAGGAAGATGCGAGCTGAAAAGAGGAAGAAGAACGCCCCCAAGGAGTTGGCACGCCTGAAACAAGCCCTCGGTCTTGGCAAGAAAGGCGAGGATGCCGTGATGAGCGACGTGCAGGAGATCGCCACTGTGGTCCCGGTTGAGAAGATCAAGAAAGAGGCTGACGTCGTCATGGAGGGAGACGGAAATGACGGTGAGCGAGATTGAGCGTCTTCCCGCTGCCATTACACTCATTATATTGCAAATAAATGATCACTTGTGCTGCAGATGGCGCCATGGACTTGGACAGCAAGCGCAACAAGAAGACACTGCTGAATGAGCACGGACAGTATCCGGTGTGGATGAACCAGAGGCAGGCCAAGAAGCTGAGGACCAAGCGCGTGGCTCAGAAAAGCGGCCGCAAAGGAAAAACAAACAAGAAGAAGGGCATTGCCTGGTGAAAAGCATTGCAACAAAAAAAGACTCTGGAGGCAATCGATCTTTCCACGATGACTGCCACAATGTGGATAACATTGATGTACCACATAGGCTCTGTTTATTGGGATGGAACAGTAGAAACACTTTGGATGGACACAATAAGTACATTTTTATCCCCCCCCCCCCAATAAAATGCCTCGAAACAACTGTAAAGCCATTAGTGATTTAGTAATACTACTCAATTGAACCATAAAGAGTTGACAAATGTAAATTTCCCGAGTTATTATTTTGGTAAACTAACCAGGAATGGGCATAAGTCCCATGCACATATTGGTTGAAATTATTATTTTTGTAAATTTTACTCTTAGCATATCTAGCAGACTTTTTGCAACATAAACATTTTGTATTTATTCTGTTTGCACTGTCAGGAGACTTTTTTTTTAATTAATATACTTGGCCAATTTTTAAATGATTGCTATTGGGTGGAAACGTTTTACAGTTTCATATTTTCTTTTATTTTTTTTTGGTGGTCACCAAGCAAAAAAATACACTTGGGTGTACGTATAAGGCATTGTCAAATGGGGGGGGGGGGGCAATAGTTCAGTGTTACATGTAACCTTTTGGGTCACAAAAGAATTTGAGCTAATTATAATTGAAAAAAAAAATGTAGTTTGTCTGCTTTTACTTAGAAATGCAATCCCAAAAATAGTATATGGAGACTGCATCGGCTGACGCTTGAAATCAAGCAACTCACAATGCCCAAAAATCTGATCAGGACATCTCTATTCTTAATGGGAGCCAAGTACTGTGGTGTTGTTTTCACAACATTTGCAACCTTTGACAATTATGCCCGGCCTTAAAAAAAAAAAAACAAACAAAACAAAAAAAAACACCTTACACGTAGCGGTGCGCCCCGTGGCGGTTGGCGTCTGTGTCTCACTGCGTGAGCTGGACGTATGCGGCAGGAAACAGGCCAGTGCGTCCGTGGCAGCGTCCCTTCCACCAGCCCTCATCGATCATCTCAATGTCAGTGATGATGTCGTCGGGGTTGAAGGAGATCTCGTCCTCATCCTCTGCCGAAGTGAGCCAATACATCCTCACCGGCGCGCAGATATGATTCAAAAATATGAGCTGAAAGTAGAAACGAACCTCCTTGATAGTCGTAAACCGCGATGGCTTGGACGCCACGTGACAGGTCCTCGTACTCATCTGCCGCTAGCACATGAAAACAAGAAGATTCCAAAACCAAGAATACAAGTCAAGGTGCTGCTGTACATACTTGTGCGTTGATGCTGTACCTGACCAAGCAGCCGGGGGCAGGGCGCCGACTTCTTCGTATTCCTCGCCTCCCTCCATCAGCGTCGGGAGTGGCGGCGCCACCTCCTCATACTCGTTGCTTCTGTCCTCCTCATCCGTGACTTGGTCATACACATCCTCCACCTCCTCGACGGGGGGCAGGGGAAGGTCTTTTTGCAGGAAGCGGTCAAAGGGTAGAGGCGAAGCCGGCGGCTCGTCGTCGGCTGATTTCAACTATGGACGCACGGGATCAAGACTGCACTTTAGCAGGTATTGCAAGGGAAATGCACACACGGTGCCTGTATGGAACTGGTAACCTGACTTCTGGCTATATACAAAAGTGTTTGACCTGTGCTTGAGGTTCTGTTGTTGGCTGTGGTTCTTCTGGTGTATTCTGGTCGATCTCCGGTGATGCGACACACTCTGCAAGCACTTCTGGAACATCTGCAAGATGAAGTTGGTCCTCTCTGCTCTTTTGCTCCTGTACAGCAAGCAATATTGAAGTGAACTTGCTAAAAATCCTCACAGGACTTTGTCGTTTTTTTTTTTATTTTTAAGTGGGGGTCACCAGCTGTTTGCGTTCTGATGCCTGTCGTTCGTTCTTCTCTCGGTCCTTCCTGCTGCTCTTCTCTTCTACTCTCCTCACCTTCTCCTCGTTTGAGGCCTTGGCCAGGCTCTCGAAACGAGCCTTCAGCTTACCCGCATTGGCGCCGGCTGCACGGAACACAGTCGATGTCAACTTCGACTTTATTCTCGACATACATAAATCCATCGATAAACAATTTACAGGCTTCTATTGGCTGCGTCTTCTCATAAGCAGAGGTCGGGGAGTCCATGTCAGAGAAGCCAGCTGCACTCTGCAGCATAAAATAAAAAAAAAGATTTCAATTGAGTTGAATGGCTGAAAACATCACAACATCTTCATCTTTATACTTTTTACCTGGACACTTAACTCACACAATTATTTTTATTCATTTGATATGTATGTATGAAAACTATTGATTTACTGAACATGTTCTTCCAATGATTTAGTTGAACTGACTCACTCACCTTGTCCATGCGTTCCGATTGTACTCCATATCGACCTCCGAAACCTGCTGAATAATCTGTACAGATTCCACTGGATTACAGTGATGTTGCGCACCGGATGAGTGCCACTGCATCCGTGTTCGGTTACCTTTTTGGGACTGGTGTTTCTCTGTGCGTCCCTCATAGTCGTAACCCACGGCGGCTCTGTCCACTTTCTCCTTCTCCACGCCATATTTGCCTCCGAAGCCTTTGGAATAATCTGGTGCCACAAGGAGGGGTGGGGACGGGGGATGTGAAATCATGCAGAGTGCAATGCGAGCAACAGTGTGGATCCACCTCTCTGCGACTGATGCTTCTCCGTTTGGCCTTTGTAGTCATAGCCCAAGGCGGCTTTGTCCACCTTCTCCTTTTCCACGCCGTATTTCCCCCCAAAGCCTTTGGAATAATCTGGAAGGACACACATTCGCACGAGACTCAATGTAGTACAAATAAAGCATTTTATATGACAGTATAATTCTATTTGACCAACCTTTCTGTGACGTATGCTGCTTGACTTCTCCTTTATACTCAAAACCCACAGCAGACTGCACAGACAACGTATGTATTGGATACATAAGCTCGACGGGAAATTGAATGAATAAAAATAAAACATAGTCCCTCTTGTCCTCTGACCTTGTCAAGCCGATCTTTCTCCACCCCAAACTTCCCTCCAAATCCCTTGGCTGCATCTTTCTGGGAACTGTGCTGCTGCACTTGAGCCACATAGTCGTGTCCCACCGCCACCTGCATGACCATAAAATGTTTTAACTTTTGATGAAAACATGAAGCCTATCATGTCAATCACACCTTGTCCATGCGGTCCTTCTCCACGCCAAATTTGCCTCCGTAGCCGTACGACGCTTTGGGGGTCATCTCCTGATGTTTCACCTGCTCGTGCTCTGCTGCCACTTTGTGCCTCAGATCCGCAACACTGCAAAATAAAGCCAAATTAAAATGAAAAGGAAAAAAAACAGTTCAAGCTTCATCGCAATCTGTTTTTTTTGGTGGCCATGATGCATTTTGGGAAAAAAAAAAGCTGTGAATACGTAATACAATGACGGCATTGTAAAGTGAATATGATCAGAAAACAAAAATAGCTATCGACCCAAAATGTCAAAATAATACATTTTGCAAAAATAAGGATCGCCAATCTTTTTTCTTAGTTTTGTCATACCATCAAAATCTGATGGAGTCATTTTCATCCCTGTCATTCACCCAATCTTTTTTCCACTGCACCATCCATGAGAGCTTTGTCTCACACTCCAAATACTGTTGCCAGCTTTCCCTGTCCTTTTTGTAATACAGCATGGCTAGTGTAAACATTTGGTAAATTCCATATTAGGCGATAACTTGATCCGCTCTCACTTCCTCTTCCTGTTTCGACACATTGACGGCCATGAGTGAGCGCAGGACTCAATAAGTGAACACGCATGGCAACTTCAGTTACCTGATGGGTTCTTTGTGACCAGAACCTTCAATGGTCTTGGCCCCCCACCTCTGCTCTTGTTCCGACACGTCATTCTGAAACGGGAAGAGTTTACATCAACATACATCCTGCACCATACTGGCAGGAAGTCCTCACGCATTACCTCGAAGTCTGGGTCCGTCTCCCAGTCGTCGCTTTCGGCAGCCACCTTCACACTCACATTGTGGCCGACCACTGACTTCCACATCTGCAAAACATAACACATACAATGACTGATTCATATTTTCAGAAATTCATTGGGATGATGGAAAAAGTGCACACACAAGTTTCATTTCCCGAAAATGAACAAGAGCAATGTTTTTTTTTAAAATGTACATGCATGAGAAAAAGCCTTTTCATTTTCAATACTAAAACATTTTTTTTTTAAATGTACATGCATGAGAAAAACCCTTTTCATTTTCAATACTAAAACATATTTGCACTGCCTATTGTTTTAGCATTTCTCGTAAGACCGATGTTAGTGAATTTGTACATTTGCACATGTTGCTGGTCCACATGATGCTGTCATAGAATTGAATATCCTTGAAGATTACCCAACTGCACCTTCATCAATAAGAAAAAACTTAACATGCACATATCGTAATTGTTTGGTTAAAAACCAAAGACAACACGACATAAAACCATTAAGTTGAAAGAAAAGTTCAGTTACCTTTTCAGTTCGTCACTTCTGTAGATTTCCGCGTCTCAGTAGATGTGTCGACACGGAAGATGGGCGAGCATCAACGTCATGTGCACGAGCGGCGTGTAACTTCGCGACTTGAATTGTGGGATTGTCATACCGAGTATGAACACTTGAGGGCAGTGTATCAAACTATTGTAATATTGTGTGTTATCAAGCGTACAAAATCATCTTTTTACTTTACTGAGGTGAAAGAAAGATAATACTGCATTGAGTCTACAGTAAAACACACTTCAGTTCCCACTAAAAATATCTTTTTATTCAAAATTTTTGAATATGTCACCAAAAACAAGGATACCTCACACCCGCCTTGCAAAATCGGATCTTTTTTAACGACGTAACAGAAAAACATTTTTCCCTGCAGCCCTTGAAAACTGTTACATACAGTGTACACCTCAAAAGGAATGATGAAAGCAGGAAAGAAAGAGGCGTGAACCATTTCAACTAACAATAAATTAGGCTAAATCACAGTAGAACAGTTTCTGTTGGAATGAGACGGCTACTGCAAGGAGCGCATCTCCTTTGGAATCCATTATCAACATTAGTGTACAGAGAATATTATGGAAAAGTCCCTTTTGGGGGGGAAAGTTGAACGGAATTATTGGTAGTTGGACCACACTTTTTTGTGATCACAACAGAAAGTGTGCAGAAGGCAAACTGCACAACATGAACCTCAGAGCCACTTTGGATATATAAATATGTATACAATTATTTGCATTTCCACGCATAACATTTTCCCTTCATGTCCTCACCGTTAAAACTAACAGCAGATCCCTCAAAATACCGTGGCCAATTAATTAGGTACACCTAGCCCGCACTGGATTGGGACGGTGGCAGTTATTGCTGCGATCGGGGCTCCTAATAAACTGGCAACTGGCAACGGACCGTGTATGTGTGTGTTTATTGTATGTAAAGTGCAATATTTGTGTGCGGTAACCCTTTGAAGTTGTCACAGGAAGCCGCCCAAGCACAGCAGCAGCAGAACGTGTACGCTGAGCAGGTAGACGGCCAGCAGAAGCGGCGTGCGGCGGCGCCAGCACATGCCCGAGCGTAGCGCCCGCATCAAACCCGGGGTGGCTCCTCGACGGGTCTGCGCGGGGAGAAAGAGGGGATTATACAGGTAGGGTACTCGAGTCACACGTCTCGACACAAGTGCCCACATTTCAAAGGCGGTGACTCACACGTGTGACGCCACCTGGGGGAGGCTCGATGAAAACGGCTGTCTCTGAGTGATCCTCCCATTTGGATTGGCTGCGGCGGAGTATTCAACAAAGAACATCAGTGGACATGACACAAATTCACGACCAATCCATTTTGCCTCTTCTTGTACCGCCTGAGTCGATCCTCCGCTTCCAAGAGCTGCTCCTCAGCTGCCAGCCTCTGTTGCGTCTCTTCATCGAGTCTGAAGGAGCACATAAAAAATGACCAGTGATTCCTAACCTCTGTGCCGTGACATGAAATGTCTTCCCTGGATCCGTGCAGTACCTCCGCTGCAGCTGCGAGAGCTCAGCCAGGGAGGCGTGCCCCTCCTGCAGGCTGCTCCTCTCCTGAGGAGCACCGGGAGCACTGTCCACTTCCCGTGAGGCCTGAGATGGAGTGAATGTAATAATTCTAAAATAAAATCATCATGCCAATAGTCTTTTCTGAACATGAAAACAACAACAACAAAGGGAGCTCAAAATGTCTTTTTTGACCATTCAAATTTAGCGGGAGGGGGGTATTTACATGTACAAAAAATGTAAAAACATTTGATTCAAATAATCCCATTATAGGTGGGTACTGTCGATAATGACAATTTCTTTTTTACATTTCAGATCGGGAAACCAAAAAGCAAAACATTAAATGACATTTTTTTTCTTTTGTTCTGAAATTATCATCACTTCTTTGAAAGTGTTTGGCAAAGGTTTGTTGACCTCTCTGTGGTACTGTTCCTTCTGGTGTTTGGGCGTGTGCGCACGCGCCTCCTCCAACATGGCGGCGAGTTGTCTCAGCTGCTGGTCACGCTCCGACAACGTGCTGAGCGTCTGCTGCTTCAGCTGCTCCGCTTGGGCCATCCAGTCCACGCGTTCCAGTCTGCAGCGTGCAGGCGTGCTCAGACGTCACCAACAACTGACATACACAGGACATGACACGCTTGTGCTGTTCGTATGTCTCACCTGAGCATTTCTATTTCCTGTTTGCCGCTTGCCGCCATGTTCTCCATCTCCGTGATGATGCCGGCCAAGTGCGCATTCTTGTTCTTCTCCTCAAAGAGCTCTTGGCTGACTTTGATCAGTTCACCCGCTCCCAGACGGGCCAGCTGTGACTTGTTGGTCTTCAGCTCCATCGTCTGTGTTTGAAGCTGCTCCAGCTATCAGGAAAGGCCAGAATTATTCGGAGCAATAGCTTTCAGCGTCACTTGAGGAAGACGTGACTCACCAGTCTCTCGCGGTCGTTCTGGAGAGCTTGCAGGGCATTCTTCAGGCTCCACACTTCTCCAGAGCTGCTTGGAGAGAGGCTTCCGACTTTGGTGGCCTCGTCCAGCTTGAGACTGAGCTGGCGGGCTTTGCGTTCCGCCTGGTCCTTGCTGTCCTGCAGCGAGGCCATGGCCTTGCCGAACGACTGGTTCTCCGCCTTCAGCTGCACCACCAGCTCCTTCTCCGCCAGTAGCTTCTGCTCGACGGCCAGCAGGTCTCGGGCCAGCTCGGCCACTCTCTCTTGAGCACTCTCGGACTCTGTGCGCATCAGGCCTCCCTCCCAGCGCAGCTCGGACAGTTCTTTGGTCTCTCTCTCATGCGCCTCCCTCTCCTTCAGAATGTTCTCCTCCATAGCTTGTACTTTTTCTCGTGCGGTCTCCAACTGCTCCCTCAGCTTCTCCACCTCAGCCCCAGGGGCGTTGACGGCTTGCAATGGCATCACCTGCTCCACTTTGACAGCTTCTGACTCGCCGGGCTTCTTCAGCGCACTCTCCAAATCGTCGCGCTCCTTCTCCAAGGAGGTGATGCGATCCCGCTGGGCGGCGAGGAGCTGTTTGTGTTGAGAGTCCTTCATGCTGAGAACCTGCTTGAGTTCATCTCTGTAGCCGTGGAGCTGAGCGGACAGTTTGGCCTTCTCGGCGTACAGGTCGTCCCTCTGGACCAGCAGAGAGCGCAGATCCTCCTTCAGACTGTTACTCTCGCTTGCCGCCTCCTGGATCAGAGCATCCTTGTCGACCATGACCTGGAGGTGTTTCTCCTCCAGCTGCTTGTACATGCTGAGCACCCTGTCTCGGTCATCCTGCAAGGAGCCCATGGCCTTCGTGAAGGAATCCAGTTTGGCTCTCCGGCTGTCGCTCTCCACATCGGCCAGTCGCAGTTTCTCCTCGAGGTCTCGCAGTTCTCCTCGTTTGCGCTCCAGCTCCTCCTCAGCCTCGCGTGCCCTGCCCTCGGCCTCCTTGCGTGCCTCCTCCGCAGCCTGCGAGGACAAACGCAATAGTCTCCGGGCACTCACAGGGAGCAGAAAGATTTTTTCCTCTTCTTACCTGAGCAACGGCTTGCTCCTTCTCATCCAGCATTTCCACTTCCCTCTTCTCCTTCTCATGTAACGCCACCTGCAGGGTCTCCGTCAATGCCTTGGAGGAGTGCAGGTCGGCCTCCAGCTGCTCCAAGGTCAGGCAAAGACGTCGATCGTCCGCCTCCCTGTCCCGCAGCTCCGCCCGGGCCCTGCCGATGTCCTCCTGCAGCCGTCCCACAGCCTCCTCGAGAGCACGGACCCTCTGGTTGTGGCTTTCCAGCTCGCCCTTGAGCAGCCGCACTTCGCTCTGCGCCGACTGCAATTCGGCTGTGGTTTGCAGGAGCTCGGCGTGCTCCTTCTCCAGCTCAGCTTGGCTCCCATTTAATTTCTGCGCAGCCTCATCCAGTTTCAACTGCCGCTCCTGGTCAGCTTTTTCTAACCTGAAACGTAAAACTCAAGAATTTCAAGCAAATGCGGGAACTACGAAAGACAGATTTGTGACCTACGTGTGCAGTCTGAGCTGGAGTTCCTCTTTGAGAGCAGATTCTTTCTGAAGGTTCTCCGCCAGCTCCTTGGCCCTGGTTTCCGTGTCTCGAATTTCAGCCTCCTTGGCAAGTAGAGCATCGTTAAAGCGTGTCTCCCATTGCCGGGCCTCATCCAGAACTCTGTCTCGGTCGTCCTGCAGCGACGACATGCAGCGCGAGAAGGCGGCGAGCCGGGCGAGAGACTCGTCAAGGCGGGCCTGCATCTCCTGCGCGCGGCTCTCAGCCACATCAGCAGCTTCTCTGGCCTCCAGCGTGGCTTCTTCTTCTTTCTCCCGTTCGCGGTAAGCCTCCTCCAGTCTCAGCTCCATCTCCTTCAGTTCGGCTCCTAATCTGAATCTGACAGAGTCCAGTGTTTGCTCCGCTTCGGCTTTCCAAAGAGCTTCCTTCTGATGGATGTTCTTTTCCATAGTTGTTTTCTCAAGTGTGATTTGGCTTAATTGCTCCTTAGCTTCATTCAAGGTGGATTTACAGCTTGTGAATTCCGCTTCGGTTTTCTTCAGCTCCTGCAGGTTCTTGCGTGTCTCTTCTTGGGACTGCGCAAGGTTCTTGCTGAGCTCATCATGGCCGAGCTGCAGCGCCTTCGCTTCCACTCCCAGTTCGCTGATCCTCTCTTGGTACTGGATGCTGTCCTTCTGGAGTTGACGGACCTCCAGCTGCTTCTCCCTCAGGAGTTCCTCCAGCTGACGTGCTCGGCTCTGACTGCCTTCTTTGACCCTCTGAGCAGACCTCAGCTGCTGCTCCAGCTCCCTCTGCTTCCCCATCTCTGTTTCGGCTTCTGCCCTCTGCCTCTGGGCCTGCCTCATGTCCTCTTCCAGCCGGGCCGCTCGGTCCGTCTGTGCCCGGGCCTCGGCTTCAAGCTCGGCCCGCTCCCTCTCGAGTCTCTCCACGTCCCGCTGAAGTTCAGCAAGTTGCTCGTGGTGGTCAGCAGCCTCTTGCTGGTATCTGGCGATGCTGCCATTGAGTTGGGCCAGTTGGTCCATCAGACGTTCCTCCAAGTTGTCCTTCTCACTTTCCAGATTTTTTAGGAGGTCCTTGAACTGGACCTCCCGTTTGGTGCCCTCCTCGATCAGACACTTTTCCCGCTCTTTGCTCTCTTGTAGACACTCTTCCAGGGACGCCATAAGGCTCTCCTTTTCGTTGCTCTCCTGGAGATCCCGTTCAAGAGAGGCCAGTCCAGCCTTCAGTTGGGCCTCCCTCTCCTGCCAGCTTTCCCTCTCTGAATTAAGCGCAACCTCCATCTCCTTTATTTTGTCCTCAAATAAAGCTTGTTCCATTGTAGGTTCTGATCCAATAACTACAGCCGATATTGAACTTGTGTGGTCATCTGGACTCTCCTCTGGGTTTGTTTTGGACTCCACCATTTCTGTCTCAGTCAAAACTGGATCTGAGTGCCGAACCTCCCCTACGAGAGGAGCAGTGTGGTCTTGTACTTCCAATTGCTGAAATCGTTCCTTCATCTGTTCGATCGCTTGTGTTAAAGCGTCTCTTTCTGCCACCGCAGTGTTCAACTCAACTTTCAAAGTCTGCAGTTCCTCCCGAAGTCTGCTCAACTCAGTGGCTTGAGCATCATCCTCTGATTTCATTTGTGTTTTCTCCTGCCCCTCACGAAGTCTTTCCATCTCCTCCTCCAACTCCAGGATCTTTTGCTGCTTGCCCTTGACAAACTTCCTCATTTTGTCTTTCACGGCCTCGACTTCTTTCCGAGCCTCTTCCGCCCGTGTTTCTGCTTCCTCCCTCGAGGCCTCATTGGACCTCACCTTGGCTGCGAGCTCCTGCCTCTCCTGCCTGGCGGCCTCGAGGACTCGCCTGATGCGCTCTGCCTCGTCGCTCACGTTTTCGTAGGAGCGTAGCAGGGTTTCATACTCATCCTTCATGCCGTTGACCTTCTCCTCCCATTCCTTGCACATCCTAGCGGCCTCCTCTTTGGCCAGCTCACCTTCTCTTCGACATGCGTCTTTCTCGCTCGCTATGGCGTCCATTGCCAGCTTGAGACTCTCGCAGGACGAGCCCAAACTTTGGTTTTCTAGCAACATGCGGTCTACCTCGTCTATTAGCCTGGTGCGTTCCGCTCGGACCTTCTCGAGCTCATCTTGCGCCGCATGCATCTTTTGCTGAAGTTCAACTATGAGTGTCTCACTCTCACGGAGCCGTTCCTTCTGGGTCTTGCTCTCTTTCAGCACTTCCTTGCGAGAGATGAGGGCCGCCTGAAGCTTACGCTGAAGCTGCTGGAGCTTGGCTTCGCTGTCCTCCTCCTCCTGCCTCTGCGGAACCTCAACCTCCAACTGCTTACTTTTCTCCTGTTCCACCTTGAGCTCCTGCTCTAAGGAGGCTATCAGTTGATCCTTGTGGCCCACCGTGTCCTGCATTGAGAGTATGAGTGTGTTTTGCTCATGGAGCTGATGGCTTAGCTCAGTGATCTCAAGGTTCTTCTTGTCCAGAAACAATTTGAAATCCTCCACTTCAGCTTGAAGCGCAGTAATGGAGTTGGCGGACTGAGAAGATGCAGCGACGGATGCAGCTTCCATTTCTGCTTTCAAGGCTTCGGCACAAGACTCGGCTTGTCTGTACTTTTCACGTAGATCTTTAATTTCATCGGAGAGTGCTTCAATCTGTCTTTCATTTTCTCGTAGGGCTTGTAGCTCCTTGCTAACATCCTGCAGTTCAGCCTCCTTCTGGGACAAACTGGTCTGAGCTTCCTGAAGCTTGCTCTCAAGCGCCAAGTTTGCCATTTGCATAGCCTCAATCTCTTCCCTGAGCGCTTTCAAGGGCTCCTCTGTTTGAGCAGGGAGAACCTCAGACTGCTCGCTAAGTTGCTCTCCCTGAACACTAGATTTATGTTGAACTGAATCAGTCTCAGACGCTGCAAAATCCACCCAGTCTTCTTGGACCCAATCGTCAGCTGAGGTCTTCTCGATCTTTGCCACCAGGTCCTTGCGCTCCTCTTCATGTGGGCTCATTTTATCTTCTAGTTCCTGAACTTTTGTGAGAAGAACCTCACGCTCACCACTCTGCAGCTCAAAACGTCCCATGAGCTCAGTGTATTCTTCCTTCTGCTGCTTCAACTGATCCCGATGGTGCCTGTCTTTCTCTTTGGCTTTGCGGATGCTCTCCTTGCGAGATTCTTGGGCCTCCAGGACTTTCTTCTGAAGGGTTTCACACTCCGTTTCCAAGGAGGCCACTTGGGATCGTAACAAGGTGTTGTCGGAGTAATTGTTGGCCTGTTGGGTTTCGGTGTCCTTGCTCAGCTCTCTGTTCAGTGCAAGTGTTTCAGACAAAAGTTTCTCCTGTTGGCTCATCTTGCATTGAAGGTTCTCAATTGCTTCGTCTTTGGACCTCAACGTTTGCTCCAGCTCCGCCAGTTTGGCCTGCATCTCCTCCGCGGAATATTTTTCAACGTCCGGAGAAGTTTCGGGTGCCGCTGTTTCATCTTTTTCTGCATTCTTCTTCAACGCCGTCTCCAGATCAGAAACCTTCTTCATGAGCTCCTTCCGTTGCACGAGCACAACCTGCAACTTCTTTTTTGTGGTTGCCAGCTGGGTTTCAAACTCCTCTTTGGACCTGCGTAAACTCACGAGTTCCTCGTCCATCTCCGGAGAAGAAGTCTCTTCTCGTAACTGCTGAACCTCCACCAGCTGCTCCTTCAGTTTGTTGACTTCACCGTCGAGCAAGACACGCTCCTCTTCCACCTGGCTGAGTTTGGCAGACATCCTTTCATCGAGCTCTGTCATCTGTTGCTCTTTCTGGCTGAGGCGGAGCTGCAGCTCACAGATCTCTGAGTCCTTCTTGGACAAAGATTCGCTGTCAAGAGCTGACATCTGCGACTGTTCCAACATGTTGCTCTCCAGATGCTGAAGCTTCCTCTGCAGCTCGGAGGACAGGAGCTCTCTGTCCTCTAACTGTGCGCTCAACATCAGGGCCTGGTTGTCCTGCTCAGAGAGGGCTTGGCGAGCCATTTTCAACTCAGTGTGGAGAGCCTGGATCTTCTGCTCCTTGTCTTTGCTGTCATTGGACAGAATGTTGATTTGTTCTTCTAAAAGGCCGATTTCAGCACTGTGCTTCTCTGCCATGCAGCTGCTCTGCTGAGAGAGATTTTGGAGTTCACCTCTGGCAGACTTGAGCTCCTCTTCAATGTCACTGGCCCGAGAGACCTCTGCTTCTTTCTCAGCGGCAAGCCTTTGTGTTTCTACTTCTAGACTCTTGATATTCTCCTGTGATACTGCCGCCGCCTCTCTGAGTGTTTCTAGCTCAGCCAGAAGTTCACTGTACCTTTTCTGGAGCTCCTCCGCCAGGGCCTGAGCAAAAAGGCCCGTGGAAACATTTTCTGGGGAGGCACCCTCCTGCATGATGTGAACCGCAACGGTCTCTCGAATCATGACAGAGGAGGACGTCACTGAAGTTGTGGAGGTTTCCTGCTCCATGCTCGCGGTCTCCCATGATTGTAGCTGGCCAAAGTCCTGCACGACCGACGGCCATTCCTGACGTCCATCTTGGTTCACAGCTTCTAAAAGGGTCCAGCTGCTGTGAGCCACCTCGGAATCTGTGCTGGTGACCATCTCATCAGAGGAAGCCCCTTTGGACTCTTCAGGGGATTCCTGATGTTCGATGAGCTCCGGGCTGCTTTCAGTGTGCGCAGTAAGGGAGAGGACGGATGTGTCCTCAGCGACCAAAGTGGTCTCATCTTCTTGGGTGTCCTCCAGGCAGTCAGGAGGCATTGCGCAATTATTTCCTGTGTCATCAGTTTCAGTTTGGTCTGGAGGTTGATCAACAATGTGAGCCGATGCAACATCACTGGTGCTCTGCTCTTCAGCCATTCGCAGACGTTGTCGCAAGACGCTAAGCTCATTATCTTTTTCCGATAGCTGTTGCTCCAGTGCCGAGAGGGCCACTATGAAAATCCATACAGATCAAAATGGAAAAACCATGACCACCATTACTTTTGAAGTCCTTGATTTTAAAAAAAAGCTTTATACCTCTGTCAGCTTCAGAAGGCGCATCTGCTCGGGGCTCCTCTGAATCCTTTTCAGAAATCTAACCAAGAGGAAGAAGAATAAAATAACTTTAGTTGGCCTGGTTACCTTATCAGAAGCATCAACATCAGTGCAGTAATCTGAAGGTCAGAGGAGAGAGTCGGTAATGACAGTGGAACAGTGCAGAAGAGATTAGAGGGCTCACTGCACGTCTATGACCTGGTTTCTGTCAGGTCTTGTCTGACTTTGCCGATAAGACCTTCTTATTAAGAGCGCTCACCAGCTCGATCTGCTGCTCCAGCTGCTTAACCCTGGCCATGGCGTCCTCCTTCTCGTTGATACTTCTGTCCAGTTGATCTGGAAAGAAATCAATGTGTGCTTAAGACAAAGTAAAATCACCAAAGAGGCAATCTTCTTACTCACCTTGAAGAGCCTCCATTGTGTGCTTGGCTTCAAGAGAATGTTCCTCATTCTCCCTGTGATCATCTTTGAGCCTGGTCATTTGTGTTTCAATGGACAGCACGGTGTCCAGAACCAGGCAAAGGTCATCTGGGACCTTAGTGTCCTCCGATGGCTCTACATCGCAGAGGGTCAGAGGTTGTAAACGTCTCCAAATCTCAGCCAAGATGTGGCTCTTCTTCTGGGACTCTTCCTGTCCCTCTTGAAGAGAAGCGAGCTCTTGCTCCAGCCTGGCAACTTCTGATTTTGTCTCCTCCAGGTGGCTCCGGCTGGTCTGGATGACTTCTGACTCTAATTCTCTGGTAGATGCGAGCTCCTTTTCGAGGCGAAATATTTCCAACTTGTCTCTCTCTGACGCATCACGACACACTACGGCACTCTCGTTCATCAAAGCCAACTCTTTTTCCAGCCTGGCAACTTCCATCCTCTCCTTCTCCAGGCTGTCGCTAGCTGCGTGGCTCAGCGATGAAAGCTCCCTCTCGTGCTTCGCTGCTTCCTCACTTGCCCGCTCCAGTGCTTTCTGAAGGGCCGCATCAGCTTCGCTGAACCGCTGGGCCCACTCCTGCCTTTGTTTGACAGCTTCGGCCAGCTCACCCTCCATTTGCCGGAACTCAGCAGTCAGAATCTAGGCAGACAAAGAGATCGTGTAGATTCAGGACACTTCCATGAAAGGCTCAAGTGGATTTAAGAATCTGGACCTGTTTTTGTTGATCCGCACTGGTGACTTCCTGCTGCAGCATTTCCAGTACTTGTGAACGTGATTTCAAGGCCTCCTCAAGCTCCTCACACCGTCGTTGGGACACGTGGAGGGCCTACGAGAAGGCACTGACCAAGATTAGCATCATTTGTACATCTTAATTCTTTTGCGTAAGTTCTCGCACCTGCTGCAGCTCGCCATCATTGGATGATTGTGCAGTGGCCCTCAGCAGCTCCTCTTCATGCTTCTGAATCTGCTCCTGGAAGCGCACATCCTTGTCGTGCACCACTGCCTGGAGGTGCTTCAACTGCTCGGCGTGGGCGGCGTCCTTCTCCTCCAGCAGTTTCTCAGTGGCCTGGAGTTGCGTTAGTAGCTCGCTAGTCTTGGCCTCATCTTCACGAAGCTTGCTTTGGAGCTCTTGCAGTTCGCCCTCCACAGCCACATCGCTTGAAAATGAACTGTCAGGAGTCTTGTGTCACAAAGAAAAAAAAAATAATGATCATGTTACATACAGACAGTGTAGTACATTTGATTGAGGGCTTACAGTTGTTCCTCCTTGTCCCTTCAAATCATCAATCTGCTTGCTGAGGGAGGTTATCTTGGCTTTGGCCTGTAGTTTGAGCTTACTAAAGCGAGCCTCGCTCTTCTCCCTTTCATTCTGCAAAGAGGAAGCACAAAGAATTGAGGAAGATTTCCTTGATGTTTTTCATCATTTATAGCCATTCAGTTATTCAACCTTGAGAAGTTCATCTTTGCCAGCCAGCTGAGTGTCCTTGTCACGGACAAGCTCCTTCAGTTGCACCACCAACTGCTCCAGATGGGCCAGATGCTCTTTGACTTCCTCAGGTACTTCCAACTCTGCTGCAGCCTCGCCTGCGTTGGCAGGAAGCTGAGGTGCGAGTTCACTCTCCTGGGGGGGGAACATTTAGTTCAAGTGTAGTCAAATTCAGAGCGGTAGTTTAGATTTTTCTAGATCTCACCTGTGTCTCTCCATCCTGACCCTCCTCTCCAGAGAGCTCCTGGAGGACTGTAGCCAGGCGGCTGAACATAAGGATGGCACTGCGCAAGGGATGGGGAAGCATGCGTAAATATGTGATGCATGCTTCATACGGTTTCATTTATGAGAACAAAAACACAGATTTATAATTAAAAAAAAAAGGATCAATTCTAAAATGAAAGTTTAGAATGAAGATGCAATACAATAAGTACACAGAGCTAAATACATACATAGCTCGATCTATATATCCTATATATGCATGCATTTTGGGCTCGGACAAACATTCATGTGTCCTGCAACACAGGCTGCGATCCCTAACTTCCGAGCCGTCACGAAAACAACCGACTTTTCCCGAACGCATCGTCCACTGCGTCTGCGTCACCGCGTTCTTCCACAGCGACGATTCACGAGAACTATTGCGAAATCCAACCAAGTAGCTGGACGCTGACGCCCAGAGAGGGCGGTGGACATGTCGGGATGTTACAAGCGGGGTTAGCATGCAAGGAGTCGGCTGGGAATCTTTGGTTGTTTACAGTTTCCGCGTCGATGCTACTTAGCTAGCTAACGGTTGCAAATTAGAAGCGAGCGTTTAAATGCTCCCTGGCGCGGTTAAAGGCCGTCGAGTGTGACAGTTCCTTATGGAGTCTACTAAGCGGTGAGGTTGGGTAGGAGGACATTTGACTCACCTGTATGAGTGCTTCCCGGCGGGTCTTCGGCGCTCTCTTTATCGGCTAGATCTCCTCGGATGGATTTCCAAGCAGAGCCACATCACCAAACTCTCCCGGAAACAAAACCTGCTCTACGCTGATTGGACGACACGGTAAGGCACCGTGTACCAATTCCAATGCAACAGGCCGTCGTCATCAACAAACGAATAAGTAAATAATCAAAGCTTTCTGAGAACATTTCCCCATTAAAATGACTGGAATTAGCTTAACTGAAATGGACATTGTTTTGCTCCATCTGGTCGGCGCTCCTTCGCCACCTGGCGGCAGTATAACTCCTCAGTAAGCTACAGTAATATTAGTCGTTCTTTGCAGATGATAGAGAAATTATGCCTGTGAGCAAGGGCAATTCTAGCATACAGAATAAAAAAATATGATTTCAAGTTTCTGGTGGCTGGGATTAAATTTAGGGATGCTTGAGCACCCCCCAAAAATGGGCTAGGAATGCCCATCTCTGAGGGAATTGTTAAATGTTATCTGTCGCCATGTGTTGTTCGCAACACAGATGCAATTCAACAGCCTGTCAAGGGCGTTTTGCATTCTTCGTTCATATTAAGCCAAATTCTGTCATTCTGTAAAGCACTCACCCATAATCAATCTGTACAAACTTTTATCTCGTGGACTATATAGGTCACTACAAGTCTCTATTGTAGTGATAGCAGGAAATTGTGGATGTGAATATTTCCAACAACTTCTCTTTTCTAGGTGAAAAATAATAACGCAATAATGGCAAGGCACGACCAGGCAGTCAAGCTGATTGTCAGCCGTGGCAGGCAGCTGGGGCGAAGCCTGGCGTTGCTGGCCCACTACGTGATGCTCTTCGCAGCCTTCGCAGGCCGCTTTGTGCAATGGATGGCGGACGCCGGGAGTTGGACCACGCACCTCACGCGCTGCACGCTATCCGCCTTCGACGGCGTCTACACGCACCTGCGACGCGCCTTGAGGTGGAAGACCGGAGTGGACTGACCATCACACTTTATCTCGTCTTTTACCCTGTGAACTTGAGGCCTTATGATCACGTTTTATGGGCTCTTATAATCCATTTATGTTACATTTGTATGAGTAGTTTCATCATTTTGGAGATGAAAGACAATGCCTCTGACAGGCATGATGTGTCGAAATATATGATGTCATGGCACTACTACAAAATCAACCCCCCAAAATTAATTGATATTAGTTTTGGGAAATATTGGGACTTTTAGTTGGAAAAACACCATGTTGTCATGGCATCTTTGACGATTGTAGCACTTAGACAGCATTCAGTCAGGACTGGGAATGTCTTTGTGGCAGCAACTCTGATTGATGACTATACAAGTTTCCAATTTTTTTTTTTTAAACACTAAATCATCAAAGGTCATATGTATGTATATATTTTTACATATGTATATTGTTCCAAAATACACTTTTGAACATACTAACTATAAAATTAAAGATAAAGGTTATCTTATAAAGTAGGTCTGAAATTTTTTTGGAAAAATGATTTAATTGCAATTTTCTTTCCTCAACAGGGTGATTGCAATTCGATTACTTTTTCTTAGTCCTCTTACCATGTTTTTTTTGGGGTTTTTTTTTTTTAGCAACATGAATTTTGATTTAATTAATTGGTCAGCCCTATGATAAACATTAGCCGCCCCCCACCAATTTTCCATTCAAACAGAATTTTCGTTTCTTTGTGTTCAACGTCACGACACAAGTATTGCATTAAAAGAATGATGGCACTGTCACACTGTGGGGGTGGGGGGGTCTCGATTTTACGCCCGCACCGAGGGGCCGCGCGCCTCCACGTGACAGATGAACGTGCCGTTTTGTCGTGTCAGCGTACCTGGCAAGGCGGCATCCGTTTTAATGGGGCTTCTTAACGCGTTAGATTAGATTACCTGCGGGGATTAGGAAGCGAGAAGGGCATCACAAAGTGGCCTACAAAAGGCATCGCAGCGGCTTCTGCCCTTCTTCGCCCGCTCTTTGTGTGACTGTGAGGTGCCGTTCACAGTAGACCCGTCGGGCAAACAACAGGCGGTGGTCATGGGCAATGCGACAGGCAGCACGGTGGATGACCTGCAGGCAGTGGAGATGCACTTGTGGTACAAGAAGTTCATGACAGAATGCCCGTCAGGTCAACTCACCCTGCACGAGTTCAAGCAGTTCTTCGGCCTGCGCGGCCTCGACACGGGGGCCAACGCTTACATCGAGCAGATGTTCCGCACCTTCGACATGAACAAGGTACGAGTTACACATTTGGCACAAGGTTCTCGACATTGATGATGTCAAGACCGATCAATTTATTTATTTATTTTCCACTGGTGAACAGCAAATTTGGAGTTCAATCAGAGATGACTTTTTTTTGTCCGGCACATCAGATTTTATATTTTCATTTTTGGTTTTTCAAGTTTGACGCATCGAAGCTTTTATGATGAGTTGTAATTTATAGCTCCGACGTGTCAGAAAATAATTCCACTTTGCTGAACCAAACCCTTAGTTCATAAATATTGTGAAATACATTACAATATGACATATTTTATTATGATTGTGAAAGTCTAATGTGGTCAACAAAAAAATTAGATTTGGAAACGGTGCAAAAAAGAAAATTACTTGCATCTCCGAGTTAAAAAGAAAAACTTAATTGGTAACCAGTGTGATCATTTTATGTATTACTTGTATTTCATTTAAGGTGTTTATTTTTCAGAAATGTTTGCAACTATCATTTACCGGTAGTTATTTTCCCAACTACATTTCCTGAACGAACGAGGATTATTTTTGCATTTCGACATGACTACCGGTATTTCTTTTCTGAAAATATTTGCAACCGCTTTCAAGTGGCTGTTTCATTTACTGTGCTAAAACTGTTTTTGATTCACCATTTTCTAACGTTCCTCAATATTGGGAATACAATCCTTTCGCTGTGTTGACAGAATGAAGTGCATCATGCTGAGAGGAGTTTCCAATATTTTGGCCAAATTATTATACAGTGCACTCACAAAAGAGCAATTGGCGCAATAGTCGTTCCTCTTTGATACTTTGAAGGGCGCCTCATTAAAACCCGCTGCGGTGAGGGACATATGCAATACCTGAGACGAGGTCATCGTCTGGCAGGGAGGGTGGGGGTGAGCCGCCATTGTAATCTTCACCGGGGAGATGAGCTGACAGCGACATGACGCACTCCCTCACAAACTTCTGCCTGGATAATTGGCCAATTAGGACTGGGGATTTTGGGAATTGCAAACGACGGGTGATCGGATCTCGGAAAAATGCACCGGCAGTGAGCATGAATGGGTGGCAAAGAATCTCTTGTAACTAGCCAGGCTAAACTTAGATCCTCCTTGCTATACAAAACTTCGATGCATCATTTCAACAAAGTTCCTCGACACCACTTGACTCTGGTGTACTACCTTCCGATTTAGATGGGGCTTTGGCGCCATCTTGTGGCATTTCGGAAAGGGCTTAACAAAAAACCCAAAAGGACAAAGTTGCTTCAGGGACTTAGCGAATAGTGAATGTCGAGTATGCGCTGCATTAGTGTCACCGTCTCAAGTGAGCAAAACGGCGCCCTTAGGACGGCTACATCGACTTCATGGAGTACGTGGCGGCGCTCAGCCTGGTGATGCGCGGCAAGATGGAGCACAAGCTGCGCTGGTACTTCAAGCTCTACGACGTGGACGGCAACGGCTGCATCGACCGACACGAGCTGCTCAACATAATCAAGGTTGGAGCCGAGAAGGGGAAGATCTCACTTGCCGGAGCCTGAAGAATAATGATGAGGAAGACGAAGGAAGCGATTGATCATGTGGTTGGTTGTTCCCTCAGGCCATTCGCGCCATTACAGGCAACGAGAACCAGGAAGTGACCGCTGAGGACTTCACCAACAGCGTCTTCGACAGGATCGACATCAACGGCGACGGTGAGAGAGCAAAATAATTTCTAGGCATTTAAATTGTTATTTACAAGATTGTTTGATCAATTTTGGCAATTTGATTTTGTATTATCAATTTATTTGTATTGTTATTTCAAAAATGTTCTTTGCCAAGCTGTTTTTTTTTTATATTTAAGAAACATGAAATAAATGTATATTTTCTTCCCCATTTTTTCGGTGCATTTCATTTCAGTGTCGTAAAACACAAACTAACTTCACTCATTATGTTCGATTGCATTTAACTTCACGTTTAATACCAAATTTATTTTGTGCATTTCCCCTCAGCCATTATTTACATTTAAAAACAAAATAAATGTAAGCATTTATTTCTACTTATTTGTAGCTCATCTTGTTTGTATTGTGAGCGTGTATTTGATGAGGAAACGAGACAACTGTGCATAAAGCAGACTCAAACGCTCAGGTGTACCTTAATGTTGTGTTCTACGATGACAGGCGAGCTGTCGCTGGAAGAGTTTGTGGCGGGTGCTCGCTCCGATGACGACTTCATGGAGGTGATGATGAAGAGTCTGGACCTGGCGCACATCGTGGCCATGATCCACAGCAGGCGGCACAGCGTTTAGCCAAGTCAATTCGAATAGAATAAACAAGTCCGTATGTGTCCAGATTGGAAAAAAAAAAAGAAGCAGTTATCAGGTCTATTGATTACAATTGTCCCTTACGTCTGCCAGTTGCATTCAAACAGAATCCAGTCGGAAGCGAGGGATTCAGTGGATACTAATTAACAGGCATTGATGGGAACATGTTTGTACTTTTGACATTTTTATCTATTAATCACACGAGCTGCTGCTGCCTGTTACTCAAAGTAGAAGCGGATCAATGAGATGGGCCGCATTTGTGACTAGTGCCTTTTTGGTTTGCTCGTTTGTACAATAAAGTTACTTGATCACTCAAGATTTGTGACGTTGTATTTCAATTTATTAATTTCATTCACAGCAAGCCGCTAATATGACTCATGTTTCACAAAGGCTAAAAAAACATCTATGCCTGTGTTGTTGCGTGATCAAATGCACTTTGCTCAAAGGATTACAACACCGCGCCACTGATGCTCACCGTTGGTTTTAAAATGCACACCGTGTCGTCGTCATTGTTTGATGCTTAGTTTGACGAGAGGCAACAGTTACGTGAAAGTCAAGCAATTTATTTTGTAATGGCCACAAGGTGACTGGATGATCGTGTCCACGTCGAGAGAAAGTATCTCACAGGAAGTCATATAGATACTTGATGATGTCAAAGTTCACCGTCCTGGGAAGAAAAATAACCCAGTGTGCGTGCGTGCGTACTCATCAAAGCAGCGCACCCGCGCGCACACACGCGCATACCTGGAAACGGCGCAGATGAAGTCCATAGAGACGGCGCATTTGTACTTGGGGGCGTCCAGCTGGTCGACGTGGCTCACCTGCGTCAACAGCTGCAAGGTGACCAGCGAGGAGATCTGAACGAGAAGCAGAGCGAGGCGGAATGATGACGAGTGGAGGCGGTTGCCGTGGATACCAGTCAGGTAAGGAGGGCCAAGCCAACCTGAGAGAAGATGCTGGCAGTGGGCGCCACCCTGCTGTCCACCACGCTGTAAAAGATGGCCAGCAGTCGGTCCAGAGGGAAAGGTTTGGGTCCTAGAAGATGGTTGCTCGTCTTTGGAGACGTACGTAAACATAAACGACCATGCGAGAGTTTGGGCAATGTTTCATAACCCGTTTGTGGAAGGAGAAAATCTTTCTGAACGCTCACCTTCTCATTCTTCTTCAGGAACTTGGTCTTTTTTATTTTGCCGTGATGCTGTAGGGAAGGAACATTACGAGATATGCATTTAAATGTTTTCTTTATTATTTTTTGCTCTGCTACGCAATTTTGTGCACAATTATTCATCAGTCTTTTTTGAGTTGATTTTTCTGACATCTTTTAGTATTTGAAATCATTTTATATTTTTCCTCAGACAGTCTAATAATTATTCTGTCTGTCGTTTTTTTAAAAATGTTGTACACCAAAAAAAAAATTTTTTTTTTTAAATCTCAGTCATTTATATATAGACATATAATAAAATCCTCAGCCATTATTTTAAAATGCAACGTAATTTTAACGCATTAAAAGTGACTTTTCAATTCAACGTCAATCTTTTTTTTCCCGTCAATCATTATTGTTCTGTCACCACCTCACCTTGACGAAGAAGCGCTTGTCGGTGCGGGCGGGGTTGTAAGACGCCAGGTAGGCGGCAATCAGCAGGAATTTGGAGTAAAAGGGCAGCTCCACATGGGTGTGAGCCGACAAACCTGACAGGAGGACAAAAATATGCAAGCGCACAGGAATTGGAACCCATACAGTGATTGGTAATGGAAGAAAGTGTACAGAGGTAATACACAAACGACAGCCGAAACAATAAATTGAAAACACTAAACTGAACTGACAGCAGTCAACCCTGTGTTACGTTCTCAATCGCTGACGGCCACGTCACTCGCCAGGTCAGGCCACGACTATTACAGCCATACACACGCAAAGTCAAAAATAGTGAATGCCAAGATGTTGACTCCTAGGGGCTAAAAATAATACCTGCACCTGGCATGCATGTTATTGCGTTTGATAAATCAAAATCATTTTCCATCCAGTGACTCGAAAGGATAATCAGTTGAGTAATATTTTTTAAATAGATTCGACAGCTGCAGCCATTGGAGTGACCTCTTAAAGGGCCTGTTTCAGTCTCCACTTGCTGCATCTTCTCCCATTCCAGGCTGAAACACATACAAATACACACATGAGGGTCAACATTTCTTGAAGAGAGGCGTTGAAAATGCTCCACTCACCTGGAGACCTCCCTCAAGTAAACCGTCTGCATGGCTTTCTTCAAGTGAGGCTCGATGTTTCGCCACAGCTTGTGCGTGTCGCTCTCTTTCGCTAGCCAACAAACAACACACACACGTACGTTGGCCTATTGTTAGCCACTTCATGCTACTTTAGGTGACTTACCTTTCCCTTCAGTCACAGGCTCGCAGAATTTGGTAAAGTTGAGTGCAGCCTAAAGCGAGAAACCAGCGAACAATGAGCATAGCCGGGGGAAAACAGATGTGCGAGGCAGGTGACGTTTGAGCCGCGACCCACCAGGTGGCGCAGCTCTCTGAGGTCCCGACAGACTGCGTAGAAGATGCCCAGCAGGATGTGGATGTAGGAGGCATACAAGTCGGCGGAATAGGACGGGTGCCTGTCTCGGGACAAGATCTGGTGCAGCTCAGCTATTTAAAAAACAAAACAAAACAAATACAATGAAATAGGCTGAACGAGCACATGTTCACACCTTCAGAGCGCTGTTGGAAGAAAATGTCGGGTGCAAACGTGCATCTCACATCGACATGCAGTGTGAAGAGTGGCACAAAAATAAACCTTTGGTGTAGTCGGGGAAGTGAAGCGGCAGAGGCTCCAAGCAGCCCGTGTTTGGCCGGAATGTGTCCCACACCAGCTCGCTGAGAAGCAGGACGGTCAAGTTGTCCTCCACCTGCAGACACCGCATGCAGGAAATCGTTATGAAAAAAAAAAAAAAAGACCAAACTGGGGAAAGAAATAAAAACAAACATATTCCATATCTTTCCCTTCAGTCACAGGCTCGCAGAATTTGGTAAAGTTGAGTGCAGCCTAAAGCGAGAAACCAGCGAACAATGAGCATAGCCGGGGGAAAACAGATGTGCGAGGCAGGTGACGTTTGAGCCGCGACCCACCAGGTGGCGCAGCTCTCTGAGGTCCCGACAGACTGCGTAGAAGATGCCCAGCAGGATGTGGATGTAGGAGGCATACAAGTCGGCGGAATAGGACGGGTGCCTGTCTCGGGACAAGATCTGGTGCAGCTCAGCTATTTAAAAAACAAAACAAAACAAATACAATGAAATAGGCTGAACGAGCACATGTTCACACCTTCAGAGCGCTGTTGGAAGAAAATGTCGGGTGCAAACGTGCATCTCACATCGACATGCAGTGTGAAGAGTGGCACAAAAATAAACCTTTGGTGTAGTCGGGGAAGTGAAGCGGCAGAGGCTCCAAGCAGCCCGTGTTTGGCCGGAATGTGTCCCACACCAGCTCGCTGAGAAGCAGGACGGTCAAGTTGTCCTCCACCTGCAGACACCGCATGCAGGAAATCGTTATGAAAAAAAAAAAAAATAGACCAACTGGGGAAAAGAAATAAAGACACACATATTCCATATCACACTCAGCATTGAATAAAACATATTAGACAATCTAATATTTATATTTCGAATATAACAGAAAAATATTTGCCAGTAAATTATGATGTGCACCCTGCCAAATTTGCCATAAGTAAAAAGCAGCTTCAGGTAAGATGCTGTTAGATGCTTACCAGTTCCTGAAGACGCACAAGAACCGAGAGCAGGTTAGCATCCATGTCTCGCAGCAACTCTGCTTTTTCCAACACCTGAAGATCACAACCGCACACTGAAGCCAACACAAAGATTGAATTTGACGCAAAAGTGCTTATTCTGTGTCCTCACGATGTAGCGCGTCTGCTCAGCGGGAGCCCGTGAGCGATGGTGCCTGTAGATGCGGACGAAATCGGACAGCGAAGGGTAGCGGGGGAGAGTGGCGGCAGCGTCCCCGCCAAAGAGGGCCAGCAGGACTTGTTCGAAGAGCAGGGCGGCAGTGATGCACTCGGCGCAGCTGATGGTGGCATGAGGCAGCTACGGAGGTGGACCACGCAGCGTTTAAACAATTGCTGCATATTTACACACACACACACACACACACACACACACACACACACACTTACCTCCAATTCCTTCAACAGAACGTTCACCACATAACTTTTCCCTGACGCCCGATGACCGTAGATGAAGATGCAAGGCAAGCTGTACTGCTGAGGCTGTTGTATCAAATATCAAATAAGACAACACAATTACAATCAACTTCACACCATCATTATTAGCACCGGCAGGTGCCAGCCTAAAGTTGCTGTTTTTTTATTTTGCTGTTTTCTTTTGTCTTGATTGAAATTATACATACTAATTGTTTTTTTTTTTTTTTTTAAAAACTAAGTGTTTTACTAAAACTAACTAACAAATCCTCCTTAGAAACTAATCACCTGATTAATAAAAAAAAAGTCGAGATGAAATAAAAACGAAAGATAATGACATCTAAAATAAAATGAAATAAAAGACTATAAACATGGTCGGCCCGTATGTAAGCGAACGTGTCGAGAGACCTCTTACCTCTCCCATGAGTGACAGAAGCATCCCGGCTTGGACCTCCCGACACGGCAGCTGTTCGGCCACCCTCCGCAGCCTCTCCTCCTCGTAGCCTGGATGCCGCTGCTGCTGAAGCGGCGGCGGCAGCGGCGACGACGACATTTTGCCCAAACTAGTACATCCGTTAGCTTAGCTCACCTAGCGTGGTTGTCAACAGAGGGCTTGAAACTCCACCAGATGTCTTGTCAGAGTGAACAAAACGAAGGCTGATAACGCACATTACTTTTTCACGACACGGGGGGGGGGGGTATAGTGTCTACATATCGGGAACTGGTGAAAAGACGGGGGGGGGTAGTGTCTACACATCGGGAACTGGTGAAAATCTGACTAATATAAACGTTTAATTTAAAAACGTGGAATTAAGACGACGCCATCGTCAACGAGAAGAGGAGTTTCGCGGGCATCCACATTGTATACTGTGCTTTCAGCCAATCATAATCAAGCCTCTTTACTAATGAACTATGGGTAATGTAGTTTTCGTCATGTTAAAAACCGACACGCTTATTTTTTTAAAACACGATATTCTGCTATTGTGTTGTATGCGACTCTATGGTATTCGACATAAATATATTAATGTAATAAGCCATAGTTGGTGAAAATAAGTATTTATTTCATAAAAGTAATAGACTATTTATGCACTTTAAACAAGCCATGGCAGCCGTTTCTGCAATTATTTTTGTTGATTTATTCATCCTTGCTTGCAGATGTAATTACATGCTCGATCGAGTGCCGCTGTGCACAGAGACCACACATGGCGCGCGCGCACGCGCGCATACACTGTGTAACAGGCGACGTCAGATGGGGATTAAAGGATGTGGGTTATCCCTGAAATATCCACGGCCGCTGTGTGCAGCTGATGCGTCGGATGAGCACTGAGGTTTTGCCCGAGTAAACAACTCATGCATGCTCGGGCGTAGTTTTTGTCGAGATGCTTCATTTCGGAACATAAACGAATGCAAAGCAGCTGCGTCAAATCAAATGATGCTGCGAGTGTGACGAAAGAAGCAGAGAAGGAGAAGACGGAAGAGGAGAAGGTTGGACGGTGGTGATAATTGAAAAAAGCCGTGGATGTGCAGCTGAGCGCGGGCATCTTTGCCGTCAGAAGGCGGAGGATGGTGCCCGGGGCCCCGAGCACCGGTAGCGCCACCAGCATGCTCCCCGCCTCGGAGGCAGCCAAAATCTACCAGACCAACTACGTGCGCAACTCGCGCGCCATCGGCGTGCTGTGGGCCATCTTCACCATCCTGTTCGCCATCGTCAACGTGGTGTGCTTCATCCAGCCCTACTGGATCGGCGACGGCGCCGACACTCCGCAGGCGGGCTACTTCGGCCTCTTCCACTACTGCATCGGCAGCGGCCTGTCGCGGGAGCTGACGTGCCAGGGCAGCTTCGCGGAGTTCTCCAGCATCCCGTCGGGCGCCTTCAAGGCCGCCGCCTTCTTCATCGCCACGTCCATGGTACTGGTGCTGGGCTGCATCGGATGCTTCGCGCTCTTCTTCTTCTGCGGCACGGGCACCGTCTATAAAATCTGCGGGTGGATGCAGCTGGCTGCAGGTGAGAGGGTAGCGCGGAGGCTGGCTGAGTTTAGAGCCTGGAGCGTCATCGATGGAACGTTCTCCCCCAAAATGTAGAAATGACTTGATGGTACCTCGCACAAGCTCACTTACACACTTAATTTGCTGCCCAGACTGACTCACTTATAGCCGTACCTGTTTTGGTAACCCCAACACGGTCAATTTCTTCATTTATTTTGGGAAATTTGGGTCAGTTATTATTTATTTTATATTAGTTACCCTTTCCGGGTTATTGCACCCCAACTTGGTCATTTGGTTAGCATAGTACTTTACACAAAGGTTATGCTGTGGTTGAATTTGGTACCAAGCCAAAGTTATGGTCTGGTTTGGTTATTGAGGTACGTCCCAACTGTACCTTTTGATTCAGTTAGTTTGGTACCTTTCACAGCATACAGTACTTTCAGTTACTTTGCTACCCTCCACAAAGTTGTTGGTTGGTTCTGTTATTTTGGTAACTGTCCAACTTTAGCATTGAGCCCAATTGTTACCCTCCGCTTGGCTGCGTTGTTTTGGTACCTTTGATTACATGTTAATCCAGTTATTTTGGCACCATCCTCAAGTTGAGCCCTTGGGTTGACTTTTTTGGGATGCTACATCAAGTCATGGTTTGGTTCCATTATTCAGGTCGGCCACGCTCCCGATTTAATAGATGTTATTTTGGTACCCTCCAAGATCCTTACCAGTTGGGACAGTTATTTGGGGATTCACACTCGTCTTGACAGCTACGAGGATTGGAATTGTGCAAAAGTGCAATTTGAGCAAAATTTCAATGCAGTGGAGTCGGATGGAAGTGTTTGGGGGTGGGGAGATGGTTCGGGGGCTGGCGGATGTAAAGCGCAGACGACTTGTGCGGATTAAAGGGGATCACCTCCTTTCACTAATGAGGATTTCCAAAGGCGCAGTAAGTAATCTCCCCCAAGCAACCGCTCATTGACAACTTGGCAACGGAGGAATGCTAAGCTAAAGCTAAAATAAGACTCTGTAGCTGCACAACAGCACCTGAATACATCCGAACAATGCACCGACGTCCTCCCATATTGTTCACTAAATTGTGAATCATTTTATATGATTGTGGTGGTGAAGGCAGAAGTTGTATTTCAAGGCTGCCTTGTTGCTTGGTGAATTCTTGTGACCGTTTTAAGCTCATGTCCTCATTTTGCTTTCTGCCTGCCTTTGAAGCTGGGCTGCGAGACCATTGGGGAAATGTCGCTGCTATGGATCCCCAACTTCTGAGGCTGAGGACACGTCCGCTCTCTCTCTTTTTTTTCTTCGCAGCATTGAGCACTCATGACTGAAGGGAGTTTGCAATTTCGTGGAAATTCAACCGGAACACTTTAAATGAGGATCTAGAGGCATATTTAACCTTTGTTTGAGGAGAACTGTGTGGACGTTAAATATTTCAGTCAAAAGTGTCAGTTCAACTGAGGAAAAGATGTGAAAATTGGTGTAGGGCTCAGGGGATGGGGGTGGGGGATACTGGATCCTTCAAAAATTGACATTTGATATTATGACACTCGACTCTGGAGCACTTTCCATGAAGTAAAACAAATCATTAATCATAGTATTTCAGAACTTTAAAATGCCCCCCAAAACAAAAAGGTACATATGACATTTCTTCTTAACCAACCGAATCAAAAGACTTCGAGGGAGTCACCGAAACCCAAACGCGACTGTTCGGTCCGTCCCCACAGGAACGTGTCTGATCCTGGGCTGCATGATCTACCCGGACGGCTGGGACAGCGACGAGGTGAAGCGCATGTGCGGCGAGCAGACGGACAAATACACCCTTGGCGCCTGCTCCCTGCGCTGGGCCTACATCCTGGCCATCATGGGCATCATGGACGCCCTCATCCTCTCCTTCCTCGCCTTTGTCCTTGGCAACCGCCAGGACAGCCTCATGGCCGACGAGTTGCTGGCAGACAGTAAGTGGCTCGAAATGGAGTCAATTACTAACCGGTGTTTTCCCACTTGCACAGCAACCCAACGAGACATTATTTCATGCCTAACTAGGCTGCCGCAAAAATTCACACTTATTTAGTCCTTCAAGCAGCTGTTGAGCCTATGCAGAACATGAAGGCTTGTGCCACGCTGTCCACAGCTGCTCAATAATGGTCCGGTCGCTATTTTAAATGGCTTTCTCTTGCAATTTCTCCCCCAGAGAGTGCGAACAACGCCATATGACGTGCAAGCCAGCCTTTTAACACGCATGTACAAGGTGAGGAAAGGGAGCAATTTCCTTCTTTTATAAAGTGGACAGTAATTCTAATCAAGTTTGCTTGTTACAGTATTTTCCAATGTACAGGTTATGACGTCGTCTGGTCCAATCAGAGGCTGAGGTGTTCGGAAAGATCCAAACAAATCCTTGAGGACGGCAAGGAACATTCAGTTTGAAATATATCGTTGACCTCGAACGGGCTGCTTCTTTTTGGGCAGCCCCTCCACAAGTTGCTGAATGTCTATGTGGATATAAAGACACTATCGAATGGGGGAAGAAAAAAAACAGACTTTTTATGAACCAAATTCATGCTGTCATTTGCTATTTTGTTACACTTAAATGTTCGTGATTAAGTGGTGGACGTGACTATGATAGATTTGAGGTAAAAACAAAAAAAGCTACAGTCTACCGTTGGTGAGTGGCTGTTACATGCAGTACATGTGCCATCCATATACGGTATCACTGTGGGGTGCTAAAGCCCTTCGAGGCAAATAATTTTTGGGGAAAAAAAACATCAACTGACGCAATTCATCTACCTCTACAGTTTACGCATGGTAATTTGTGTTTGTGTAACTCGCAAAATACGTCCACAGAATATGCATCAATAAGTGCATATGACCAAATATGGTGGTTCAGTCACATGGGCCAATGTACGTCAAGCATTGGAAGATGCAACCACTAACTGTTTTGAACTATTTGTGGCACCAAATTGATTAGAGCCAAGAGGAGACCCTGCTGGGGGATTGGTCCAATGGGGCCTTGAGAGACGAGTAGTTCGAACTGCTATTCGTTAGCCCGCTATGGTGTTTTGCATTGTCAGCATTGAAGCTAGCGGACTTTTAAGTGATGTGGTTACTCAATGCCACAAAACGACGCTCGAATCTTAAATATTTGCTGGCAGCAAGTAAAAGCAAAAAAGAAGAAAAAAAAAAAACAACCAAACAAACAAAAAAAAACAGCTTGTATCTCAAGGCACCACAGGTAACACCGCCCTCTGCTGTCCAGAATTGAAGGTGCAAGCGCCAAGACAGATTGTAAAAACTTGTGAATAATTCTTGTTTTTACTGATTTTAACTACTATTTGCATGGATTTACAGGATTTAAAAATGCATATTGATTTTTTTGAAGAGGCAATAACGTCCGCGGCACACTGGAGTGCATTTACCAAGGGAGACTTGTTACTGTGAGTTCACTTCTTGTTCAGATGCTGACCTGATGTTGCCTTGTCCAAGAGTGTCCTGTTGAATAAATATGGGGGAAAAAATATGAAAATAAATGTGTGCATCGGGGTTTTAAAGAAAACGAAAGTTCACAAAGCTGTTTATAAAACTGTCATTACAGTGATTTATTATAATGAACCATGAAAATAGCCACCAGTGCAGTGTCTGTGAGCTCCTCCCCTCGGCACAAACACACTCACGAATAATAATAATAATAATAACAATAATAATAAAAAAATAGGACAAAGTCGAAGAGTCCAGAGAGGGTGGAAATAAAAAATAATGTTACAGTCACGGAAACATTCAGCTTTGCCAAGAAGAGCTTTCGTATGTACATCCACGTTTGAAAAATGGGAGGCAATGGCTGCGAATTGTACAGGCGTAGAAAAAAAAAAAAAGCGGCTATTTACAAACGTGTTCCTGGTGAAAGCCGCAGTGACCACCTATCATACATTTAAATTACACTTTCTACAAGTAACGCTCCTTTTTGGGGGGAAAAAAAATAAACTTCTAGCATCCCGCCCGCGCGGGAGGCGCACATCCCGCATCAAACGTGTGAACACAAGTGCGGCACTTTCAAGGTGGTGAGGCCATCGCCCGCCAGTCTTTTTTCTGCGGCGCTCAACAGACTTCTGATGTCAGATGGAGGAATTTGAAAAAAAAAAAAGTCACTTTTTCCTCAACAAAACAAATGCGATAACGCGCCGCTAGATAAAGAGAAAACGAACAGAGACAACAGACAGACAGAGGAGAAAGGAAAGGAAGAGAAGGGGGGGGGGGGGCTGGAATGTCCACAGCAAAACAAAGTGTGGCTGAACAACAGAACAGGGCCCCGAATGAGACAGTGAAGTCCTCCCCAACTCGTCACAGGAAGGAAGTAGAAAAGGAGAAGAGCGCCAAAAGCACCGCGAGGGGTCGTCCATCTTTTACAGTTTGTCGAGAAGATGATGTCAGTCTGTTTGTTTTACTTATTTAAATACCCTTTTATCCAACAATCAGCTGTTTTTCCACTGGCCATAGAAAATATATCTACAGTGCCCCGTGTCTGGGGTTGCAAAATTATGGGAATTTTCAAAGTGGAAAGATTTCCATGGGAATTCATGGGAATAAACCAGAAATGCGAGAAAAGCGGGAGCTATATCATTTCCGTCAGTTATGAACTGTAATTGTTGGTGTTGGGAGCCAAAATTCAATTTTTTTTTATGTGTAGAAATAAGGTACTTGAAGTCGCTGATGGTGTAGTGGCACACTCGCTTAACTCTTCGCTTATTCCCATTAGGACCCCTGGAATATTTCCAAATTTGCCCATGGAAATTGAATGCAAATTTCCACAGCTTTACAACCTGACCCTCGTCCCCCAATCCCGCTGAGGCAGAGTTCAGTGCCACCCTGTGCTCAGGTAACCCGAAGTGTGGAAGGCCGTCGAGGAGGCAGGGCCCGCGCGAGCCGGCAGCTGAGGGGCGGTGGCCGGAGCCGAGCCTGGTTGAGTCTGTTGCGGGGGCGGAGGCGGGGGCGGTGGCAGTCCGCTCTGCTGAAGGGACGGGGCGTACGCGGACGGGGGTACCGAGGGGTTGGCGAGCAATGTCGTTTGAAAGCCCGACAAGTTCGGAAAATGGTGGGGCTGCATCTGGGCGCCGCCGGAGGGGTTGGGCGGCGGCGGGGGCGGCGGCGGAGGTGGGGTGAGGGACAAGGGCGGCTGTTGCTGAGCGGAGGGCTGGCCTTGCGTCAGCGACGGGGCGGCTGTCAGCATGATCTGCTGGATGGGAGCGGGCTGCAGGTTGACGTGCAGCAGGGCGGGGCTGGACATGGGGTGCGGGGGCGGTGGCGGCGGGGGT
>NW_017806067.1:471081-530568 GCF_001891065.2 Hippocampus comes | reverse complement strand
CGGGGGTGGAGGCGGGGCGGCCGAGGTCTGGTAGTGCACGTTGTGGGGAAGAGTCTGCATCAGGGCCTGAGAGCCCGGAGGGTAGGAGGGCGTCGCGGCCGCTTTGAATCCGGGGAAGGGGCCCGCCGGGGAGGTAGTCTGAGCGGGGAAGTAGGCCGTGGAGGCGGGCGGCGCCGGCGGGGGAGGGGGCGGCGGTGGCGGAGGGGCGGCCTGCGCATTGTACTGGACGAACGAAGGCGTCGCGACCTGGCCTGTGGTTTGGTTTTGGGACTGGGAGGAGAAGAGTGCTCTCTGGCTGCGGTAGGGCGAGCCCTGAGGCTGCACGTGGAGGAGGGCCGGCCCCGGGTAGTGCACGGGGGAGGAGGGCGGCGGCGGGTGCAGCTTGGTTGGGGTGACGGCCGTCGGTTTGGACTTTGGCAGCTGCAGGGTCTGGCTCGCTATTCGAGGCGGACCGTCGCCGTCTTCCTCTTTCCAGCTGCAGGCTATTACAGAACCGACTGGCCCAGGAGAGCCCGGCTAAGAGGAAGCAACAAAACCATTAAAAAAGAAAAAAGAAAATAAGTCCTGCATAATCTGGTGAAGACTTACTGCATGAGTCGGGGTCTTCTGAAGTCCAGGAGATGGAGAGTCCCTTGCTGTCGGTGTATCACCTCCTTCTGCTTCACCATCTTGAACAACAGTAAGAAATGATGTCACCATACTTTTGAGTTCGGATGGTACTTTGAGATCTAGTTATGGTTTAAAACATTCATATCGGCAGCCATTTATAGGGGAATGTCAATTACTCGAAGCAGGACTCGGTCCTTTCTCCCCTGTGAATACTTGCGTCAGAAAAAAAACAACAGAAATAAGCATTTTCTACTGATGCTATTATGAACTGCCCAAACTAAAAATACGAAACGTTTTCAAGATTTGTGTCAGGCCTGTAGTATGTGTGACTCAATTTTGGTTTCCCGACAACGCTGGTATTCTGATTTTCCTTATAAGTGCTTGGCAGTGCATCACCTGTGTCTTTGTCTTTACTGAGCAGCAGAGCTCTGTGGTAGCTCCGTTCCCGTGCCTGTTCAACGGACGTGGAGGACGTCCTGGGAAGAAAAACATCCATTAGCTCAAAGACAAACACAGCAGATGTCGTGACGTCACCGCCCGCCTACCATTGTCCCTCTCCTCCTTCCCTCTCGCCCAAGCTCTCAGTCTCCTCCGTGGTCTGCGGCTCCTTGCCGCTGCCAAGAGCTGCAGAAGAAGGAGGGGGAGGCGGAGGAGGAGGCGGAGGTAAGGAGCCCTCGCCGCTGGTCTCCATGGCGACAACGGGAAAACCGTCCATGCTCAAAGGGAGCACGCTGGACACCGGGGAGCTGCACTCCGTCTTGGAGCCGCTGCGGCGAGCTTCGCGCTGTCGCTTCCTGTATTCCAGCAGGGAGACCTTGAAGAGGGACGTGGTGTTGAGTGCAGGTGTCATGGCAAACCACAAGAGGGTGATGTTGCACGCCACAAGCTCACCTTCTTCTTCTGCGGCGGATTCTGCGCAGAGCCGCCTCCCTCGTCGCTAACGAGCGAGCGGGAGAAGCCAGCCGAGTTCGGGTCTTCGGCGCAGGGGTAAAAGAGGGGCCCCTGGCCGTCAGCAAAAACCGTCTGGGTGGCCGGTGCTGCCACCGCAGGTCCCATTGCAGCTTCAGGTCTGAAAGAAGCCTGCAGGGGCTCCAAGGTGTGCGACGGGGTGAGGTCCCTTAGGTTGGAGTTGACGGGAGAGAAGCTGAGGCCGGCCGGTGTCGCCGGGCACCTCTCCGGGCTCTTGATCCAGCCCGGGAAGGAGGAGGAAGCACACGTTTCGGCAGAGGAGGAAGCCTCGCCGCCGCCGGCGCCCTCCGCCGTCACAAGGTCCGGCCGGTCCTCCGCCAAGTCCGCGCACTCGATAACGGTGGGCGGCTGCGGACTCTCAAGTACTGACGTCTTGGCGTCGGGCGGGAGGCCGTCGGAGCACGGCGTCCAAATGGAGGGAGACGGGATCAACGAAGGAGGACGGTCTGGCAGGTTGCCAACCTCGAATAAATTTGCTTTCATGCTGACGTCAGGCGAGCTTTCCGTTGAACATTCGCTCTGCGGAGAACAAGGGACGTCATCATTCGCCATTTCACCAAAATGGTACGGAGAAAAACTCGGTCATTCACCTCCCGCGGTGGAGTAAGTGTTTGTGTTGGCGTGCCGGCGACGTGCTCCGCTCCAGACTCCTCAGTTCGGGGCCGCGGCGGCGTGGCCGTCAGCACGGGCGGCGCAGACGTTTCCGTCGGGTCGGCCCGGGTGGGCGTGGCACAAGGGGAGGCGTAGGGCGTGGAGCTCTCCGACATGCAGGCGTCGAGAGGGCTCAAGCGGCGCTTCTTCAAAGGCGTGGGCAACTCTGAAAGAACACGCAAGCGTCACACGCGTTGTCTTTGGTTCGATCGGTAAGATTCGTGATTAAGAGCGCGAACCGGGCAGTGAGCAGGAGCCGTTGTAGGGAAGGGGGCTGTCCGAGTCTCCGTTAATGGAGGGACTGAGAGGACCCTCGCTGGGCATAAAGAGACTGGATCTTCTGGCCGGACTGGTGGATCCCTCCTCTTCGAGCGCCTGCTTTAACCATCGCTGGAGCGAAAGAAGGGAGCGTGAGTAAACCGGCGGGTGAAGGTTTTGATGCAGAGCAAAGTGAAGGGGAACATGGCACCTTCTTGCAGGACCCGGTGGTCGGGGGTGTTTCGGGCAGTTCTCTGGAACGCCGTCTCCCGGTGGGAACGCCGGGGGCGGTGGGGCTGCGGTTGGCAAGGAAAGGCGAGGAGAAGCGGACGTAGTGCTTGGGCGTGCTGTACACCTGCGGCGAGCAGGCCAGGCCCGGAAGGGCGTTGAGCTGGGTGGCCAGGACTTCGGGGTCGCTGCTGATCCGCAGCGGTCGCTCCGGCGCCGGCTCCGGGGTGCGTGCCGCCAAACGATCCGGCTGTTTCTCGCCCACCCATTCGCTGACAAAGTGCTGCGGAGGCAAAATGATTACCGCCAGCCCGCTCGTCGCCTGCCGCAATGAAAATACCTTTTTCGTTTTGAAACTCTTGCTCCCGGTGCGGTTTCGGTCGGGGGCGGGAGAGTTGCTCTGCGGGGGGCTGGCGTCCGGCGGCTGGGCGGCGACGGCCTCTGGCTCCGGCGCGATGGGCGCCTCCCCTTCGAGGGGTTCGCTGCTCAGAGGCTCAACGGGCTCCACCGGAGAGCCCGGGGCCAAGTCGGAGCAGGTGCTGATGGTGCGAGCTCGCCGCCGCTGCTGGCCGATGTGCGTGCGGTTCCTGGAAAAGCTTTTCCTGTTCCGCGAGCCTTTGACCTTAGCCGGCTTCAACCCCGGCTCCTCTTTTACCTCGAGAAGAGGCGGCTAGAGAGACGGAAGAGAGAATTACAGCTGTAACATTGATGCAGTCGGAGAAAAGGTCTGACATGAGCTCCGGTTGGAACAGGGCTGATTTACTGACTTGTGTTCATGCTAAATCGTTCAGCCCTTTCCCCCCGAGACTATAAAGTTCCCTTCTTTGTGAGTTCACCCTTTTGTAGCACCATCACAGCCATAACGTCTGATCCATCATCCTACCTGTATGACAGAAGGGGAGTCCGCCGTCTCCGGAGTGGCCGGCGGCTCCTCCTTGATGTCGCTGCGACCCCCGAGCTCGGGCTTGACGCTGCCGATACGTTCCAGCGCTTGCTCGCGCCGCTTCTCCCGCTTCTCCATTCGTGCGAAGGCCTGCAGGATGGCCTCCATCTTCCGCTCCTCTCGCGTCTGCGGGGAGGAGTTACGTGAGAGATGAAGACAATGCTCAGGTCAGGATTCATCAGCGTCACATGGAGCAAGGTGACGGATTAATTTGGAGATGCAGAGAGAACATGACACCCCTCGGTCGGCTCAAGACAGAGGAAAAGTCAAGAGGAACACTGCTGAGGCACAAGAAGCATTAGGTTGGAACAGCTACCCCTGGGGGCTGGGCGGGTACTCTTTGGGAAGACATCATGAGTGACAATGTGTACAATTTGGAGAGGATCAGCAGAAAGGCTCGGAGTAGGTTAACCAAAATAACCGGCAACCGGCTTTCACTCGACCCCCCCCTCTAAAACTGTGAGAATCCATCTCTCACAGAGTCTTTAGCGGCACGCTGGCAGGCTAACGATGAGTCAGCACTTTACGCCCAGGCTCCGCGATGGCAAATGAAGCTGACTGCGGGGTAATTTCCAGAGTGCGCCCATGCGTAATTTTTCCAGTGTTTAGTCGACCCCCCGCTCGCTCATTTTGATCCCTCTCATGCGTCGAGAACGTAATGGAGCGGACTGGCGAGTGGGCGGGTCATTTCATTCAGTGTGTGGCTGGATAGCGATTTAAGAGGGGACTACCGGGGATCTTTTTTGCCTGCGTAAGACACAAAGCAACAGGCAAGGAGCAAAGGAAACGGAAGGCCAAAGCAAGACACATAAGGGGAGGATGTCAGTACTGATGAAGATGAAAGAGGCAGCTGCACCGAAACCGAGCCACAAATATCAGACCACACCCAGACACAAACAAGTGGGGCGGGGAAGGGGGGGGCGGGAAATGGCTGGTTGTCGATTTTTGCCATCTACACTCTGCGCTGGTCGGCTGCAGGAAAGCTACTCAAAAGCTGAAAGGGCGCCGTTTGCCTCGGCACACTTACCATCTTCTTCCTTCTCTCTGCAATCTGTTCCTCTGACTCCATCTCTACTTCATTGCTAACGGACGTTTTGTCTTCTAGATCCTCAAATAAGTCGGGATCCTGTAAAAGGGAGGTGGGGGGTGGGGGGAGAGGTGGCGGCATGACGTTTTGTCATTCAGGTCTGGCTACAGACGAGAGGGAGAACAGGTGAGAGCAGCGGAGGACAGCAAAGGTGAGGAGGGAGAGAGTGGGCCAGTCACCTGAAGCGTATTGGGTGAGGTGAATATTGGGAATATTGGGAGGTGTCGTTTTACAGCTTGTGCTGCAAGTGGGCACAAAACAACACTGCTCACCCACTGGCGTTGATGTGCACCGAGAAATGAGTTGCTATCCCCTCCTTTATTGGGGCTAAAGAGCTTTATCTGGCATGTGGTAAAGTAACTCGGGGACAAAGGTGACGCAGGAGGTCAAACTAAAGTTTAAAATAAATAAATAAATAAATAAATAAATAGATAGATAGATAGATAGATAGATAGATAGATAGAAATGGACAAACAGTGGAACTCACATGCGGAGACGATAAACAGGGGAAATCAGTGATCAGGTACGGGGTGGGCAGTTTTACCTGATTGTTTGAGATGGAGAGTCGGAGGGGTGACAGTTTCCTCTGCTTACAGTCGCCCACGCTCTTGCCCTTGCCCTCGCAATCCACGCCAATGTTTTGGTTCTGGCTCAGGTCTTCCCGGCCCGGGTCCTTGTCCTTGCGGCTGTTCCGCCGCCGCGCGCCGGAGCCCAGGTTCTCGGTGGGCTCCAGATTATGCTTGAGAACGGGACACTCCGGGTTGCCCTTCACGCAGGCACAGTCCACCTTGTATTTACTGCACATGAAGCAAAACGGGTGAGTCCCGAGCTGAAATCACCCCCGGGGATGACGCTCCCAGTTGAGCGCGTGACTCACCAGCTGCCGAAGTCGTAATCAAAACCGATGGTGATCTCCGTGCCTTTGGTGATGGGCCTTAATGAGTAGATGTACAAGTGTAACATGGCGTCCTCGATGACGTGCCGCACCTGACGCGCAGTCGGTCGGGAGAGTGTCAGAGCACATACTAAGAGTTGCGATACGTTGCTGTCGGGGGCGTGGCCTCACCTCTGCGTTGGGGGTGCAGGATCGGCGGATGAAGCGCGCCTCGTTGCCAAAGCTGCGCGCGTCCACGCACATCTCCAGACCATCAAATTTGGAGTAAAATAACACAAAGGGGTAAGGTCTAGAAAAGGAAGCAGAGACAAGGTGTGAGCTGGAGTTGCATGAAAATACGGATGCGCTATTCAGACACATCCAAAATATCTGAGACATTTGGTTCCAGGTGAACTCCATTTGACCTTCTCTAACAATGTTACGACAGGAGTCAGGTTGAATGCAACTCTTGTAAATTCCAGTTAAAATTAAACGTAAGACCAACTTCCCATCCGTACCCCGCCATGAGCCGTGTTGTGCTTAAGAGTCCCAACTAAAACCATATCGCCGTTTTGTTGGTTCCGCTCTATTGTGTGATGCTTCATGAGGACGAATTGGCAATTTTGTCTTTCATCACCTCGTTGTGCCAAAATTACCGAGACCAACGACTGGACATGCGCATTTCGAAATCAAATTAAGCTCAGCTGTAAAGACTACGGCGTACTTTTAGTTTCAGCATCAATCCAATCTCTCGTTTTTGTATTGTTGTGTCCCACGACTGACCTCTTGAAGAAGTATCCGTTGGCTTCAAACTGCTGCCGAAGCATAAACTTGCCCCTGTACTCGATGATGAGGGAATCGGGGGCCAAGTCTCTGACGGCCTTGAGGATTTTCTTGTTCTTTTGAACTTGACTCTGCGCAAAAAAAAAAACAAAAAAAAAACCGCAGACTGAGCCACTGGTCTGAGCAACTTAAGAAAGTACAACACAACAGCTCGTGTTTGTCGTACCTCCACTGGGGGCTTGAAAGAGGCCGGGTGCGTGTTGTAAGCCAGGCTCTTGCCGTCGCCTTGCTCCTTGACGCGCAGCAGCACCTGCACGTCCTCGCTGTACTGATTGCTGCTGGCCTCCTCGTAGCGCTCCATCCACGTCTTGATCTTGTTCTCCCACAGAGCCGGGTGCTCCGTTGGCTCCTGCTCCGGGGCGGCGCCCTGTGACATGAGAAACAGGGCGGGGTTATTCCAGGATCGGCGCAGAGAAACCTGTCTTGTGGCGCCGCATGTATTTTTACCTTCACTCTGGAGGACTTTCTGGAGCCCTCTCGGAAGGCCTGCGGGGAGCAATTAAAATATGAACAAAAGGGAAAGCGCGCCATCTCCAACATGGCGCCACTCAGAACCATAAACTTCCCTCAAAAGCGCCTTTCCCTCAACATTTTGGAAGTAGCGTTTATTCGCGTCGGTTTGCAGAATTTACCTTCTTGGCTCGTGCCGAAGATGCCGGGGGTTCCTTTTCGCCGCTCTTCTTGCGCTTCTTGTCCACCTGCTTGTTGCCCAGGCGCCCGGTGGTGAGGGTGATGGTGGTGGGCGTGTGCTGGAAAGTGGAGTAGAGCTCCAGAGGCACCTCATCCCCACTCTCCGTCGCGCTGGTGTCCCCGTCTACTTGAATGACAAGGAGGCCAGCAGCGCAGATGAAACTCGTTCCTTTTCTGTCCAGCAGGTGTCACTGTTCAGAGAGTTGCGCCCCGACACGTCGGACAACCTGACGCTAGTGACGTCAATATGGCGAGTGTACCACAACTATGTGGGACTGAGAATGTTGCCAACTCATTTTTGGAGAATGTCGCCGACGGCGGATTTATTAGTCGGTCAAAGTTACCGGATGACAGTGCAATTGCCCGATGACGTCTTTAGACAGAACATTACAGAGGTTGGACAGCGGCATTAATACAACCACAACAAAATATTGGTGAGCTTGTTGATCATCACCTTTTAAAATCGGGAGGTTTGCTTTTTTTCCCCATTTTTTGGTTTCAGCTGTGGTTGCTGAGCTATTTACAAGCAATTAGCCAGCAAATCACCAAGGAAATACATCTTTGATCAAATGTTGAGTGAATGAGTCTGCAAAAGCAGCTTGTTTTTTTTTTTGCCCTGCAGCCGGTGACTACTTTGTTGTGTCGTATTACTCAGACTGTGACAGAGAAAATCACTGTGTTATTTAGAGGGGAAATGTATGTGCTTTTTAGCATTTGAGTCATTTTTCAGAAAGTTTCCACACAACTTTCGTTAGCCTAATAGCACACGTCATTTTTAACTTTGCGTGAGCAACATACCAATGTGCTTGTTTTCCAACAGCATTCAAATGAGACATTAGCAACGATTTTAAAAGCAGCTCCGTTTGCTTCTTGAGGGTACAGCTGCTACGGTAGTCTGAAGAGTGGTTTCATCTCGCAACAAAAGTGCCGACTTGGCATCGAATGGTCTCTCCCGGCTTCGTTTGGTCCTACCTGACAAACATTCCCGCTTCCTCGTCTGCAGAAGGATGGCCCTCTCCCGGTCCAGGTGTCTCGGCTGGCACCGCTCGCAAAGGTATGTCTCAGGAATGTTCTGCCTGTCGATGCCCATGCAGTCGATGTGCTGCCAGGCGCTAGCGACGGCAATCAAAGCACAGAGTTGAGTCATCTGGGGATCGCCAGGGTGTTGCGAAAGAGCGGCGTGCTTCAAGGGCGGCGAACCTGCACTTGTCGCAGCAGATCATGTAGCCGTCGTCGTGCGTGAAGCCGCAGATGCAGCGGGTGATGTCGGCCCCGTAGCTGCCATCCTCGGAGGTGCTGAGCGTGGTGCCCGTGGATGCTTCATCCTGGCCGCCCGGAACAAACAACCCCCCATCGCCCTGACGGATCAACATGGAAGGGGGAGGCGAGGCCGGCGGCGTGGGCGGGGGCCGCGCCCCATAGTTATGGTCCTGGAGGGCGAACGTGAAGTCGTCAGGCGCGGGTTCACGAACAGAATGTCTGCGGGTTGTTGGCCGCGGGTACTCACGGCATAAGGCAGGCCGATGTAACTGTGGGAATGGTGAGAGCTGCTGCTGTAGATCTGGTGCGGGTAGCTGGACTTTTCTACCACCACGGGGCTGGCCTCCACCGACTCGGGTCTGCAAACACGCACACAATGCTCACCTTAGCTAGCGCACAATATTAGCATTGTCTTCTGTGCGTTTGCTGGAACGAGTATGGATGTACAATATGCCACTGGAAGCGCCTCTCTGTCTACGAGGCAGATCGTCGGACGTGCGCGGCACGTAGACACAATCGTTTGTCAGGTTGGCTCAGGCCAAACCTGTAGTTCTACTTTCCGCACAAAAAAAAAAAAAAAAAAAAAAAAAAAAAAAAAAAAAAACATCCGCGCGCCAACGCTGAGAGCCTGTTTGGCCGTTTGTGACCAACCCAACTCACTCTTTGTCACATGGCAGATGTGTTTTATGGAGGAAATGGTGTGATCAAAGAGGGAAGTATCCATTCATTTTAAGCCTGATTCAGTTGGGGGGGAAGTACCTGGTAGCAATCAAATTCTGAGACAATTCTGTAAAGTGAAATAAATAAATAGATAACTCAATTAAATTCAGTCTGATCTGCGAAAGTAAGACAGGTGGAACTCACAATTTAGAGTGAACAAGTCGCGCAGCATTTCACACAAGCACAGCAGTACATGCCACTTTCGTTCTTACTCCTCAACACGTTTTACATTTTTAAAACACCGAAGCTTAAAACAGTTTGGAAAAAGAGAGCAAACAGGTTGAACGACATTTAAAAACGCAAAGCTGCCCCAACTCAACTCCTCATTTTGGCGCAACAGTACCTGCCACAAGTCCTCGTAGAACACGCCACACGATATTCGACACTTCCTGCACACGGTGCCGCCGTCAAAGTGAAAGCCGAACAAGTGTGCGCACGAGGTCTTAGAGGAGGAACTGTGTTGAGGCGCGCGCGCGCGCATGTGTGTTTGTCTGTGTGTGAGGGGGAGCGCTTGCTTGTGTGCCTACACTACTCATTAACTGCCACACTGGCGCTCCTAACTGTCACGGGCGTGGAAGACAGGGGGGGGGGGCCTTCACAACATTTTACCCATCAATCATTAACGCCACCAAATCAGACGTACTGTGCAAAAACAAACAAACAAAAAAACTTTCAGGTCACTAATTATCATAAATAAAGGAAAAGAAACAGCTGCTACAGGCCAAAGTGTCAAATATTTAGTGTGACTTCTCCCTCGCAATTTTAGCAAGGGCAAGCTACATCCTGAATTCCATTAGCTGTACGAAAGAATATGGAGTGATCAATTGCCTGTTGATTTGTGCGACAACAGCGAGCACACCTTTTTTGGGACATCTTGTGTTAAGCAAGGCAACGTGCTAATACTCCGATGGCATACTTGAAAAAAGTGTGTGTTTGGTGGCCCTGAGTGTATTTTAAAAAGTTTAAATGTGTTTAAAGTGTGTAAAGGGGCAAAACAATTTTCCATTTTTAAAAGTTGGTCTATCACGGGTGGGTGTGCGACATCTCCCCCCAATAAACGGGGGTTCACTGTACTGTACACACTCCACACTTGTAGCGTCAAGTGTGCAAACAAGTGAGCCAAGTTGTGCAGTGTGGAGGGAGGATATTTGAATGTGAGCATAGCTGGAGGGTTTGTATCACTCGTGAAATTGACGCACCGAGGGAGGGATGGAAGGAAGATCCTGCGCAGGTGTGGAAACAAGCGTGTGTGTGTGTGTGTGGCTTTCTGATGTGACTCAATGTTGTATTTAATTGAGGAACAGCTGTGATTCCATACAGGCAAAAACAAGGCCTGGACAAATGGAGACGAGCGGCCGGAGGCAACGCCTTCGCTCCTCGCTGGCTGCCATGGCAACGCTCCCAACTCCGCCAGTGTGTGCTCGTGGACAACCGCACGCGCACGCAGGCAGGCACACGCCGCATTAGCCAACAGCTGGCCGCCCTGCTGCATACTTGAGGGGATGTGGAAAGGACAAGACGTAACTCCCTCCCCACCATCTTTTTTTTTCTTCCCCCCTCAGCGCGGCCATTTTTATCACGAGATCTTTTCAACACCGCTGGACGGAAAAAAAGAGCATGCAGGGGAGTCAAAAAGGGGTGCATGTCACCCCCCCACCACCACACACACACACCATTAGACGCAGAGCTCCACTGAGGAGGAGGAGGGAGCTTTGTTGTGAGGGCCACCTGTCACTCAGACCACATCCATGGAAACAGGCCTTGCGCAGTGCAGAGGGGAGGTAAGTGGAGGGACGTGGTGGCGATGGGCAGATACCATGGCAACACAAGCTGTCACCGCAACAGCTCTGATGAAGGCAGAAAGGGGGCGGGGCTCTCTCGTTTAAAGAGACCGACCCCGTCCTCCTCCCCTCCTCATGAGTGGATGACGCGGGCTGTTCTTTAGTCATGCGAGAGCATCTTGCTTCATTTAAAGCCGCGCCAATGTCCTTGACGAGCACGGGGGGGGGGGGGGGCTGGTGGGGAGTCGTGAGGCTTGTTGCCATGACGGCGCACACCTTTCTGCCACAGCGGCGCACATACGAGCGCGCATCAGGCGGCAATACGCCAGAGACGCAGGCGGCACACAAACCGCTGGCCGCTGCCGTTTTGACACGGGCGGATGTAGATCACGACGGCTACGGTTAAGTGCAAGAACAATCAATGGCGGGGGCGCAACTGTCCATTACTCCAAGTTCCTCTCCTGTAATTGCCTCGGAGCGTTTAGAGGAGGCGAAGGAAGCATCGCTATGAAGGCTATTTAATGAGGAGAGGACATGCACAAGGGAAATTGTTGAAACGTGCATGAGCTGATCTTGGACTGCTGCCAATGTGGATCATTTTCACTCATGAAACTTGCCGCGCGCGTTTACATTTGTCGCTACGTTTTAAGCGGTATTTACTCAGATAGTCAGGGAAAAGAGGGCTTGTGATCAAAGTTTCATGGGAACTCCCGAGCGGCGTCAAGAGTGTCGGTGGAAAAGCAAAGCGGACGAAAAACCAGGGTGGTGTGGCATCCCGAGGATACTTACTCCGAGCCCGCCGCCATGTCCAGGTACGAGGCGTCTGCTGCTGTGTCCACCCCCGCGGGGATGACTATGCTCATGACGTTCTCTGCTGATCAGTTCTTGTCCTACTGAGTCCAGAGAATGGCAGTCCGAAACACTGGGGCATGCCGGCCGCAGCAGTCATTGCAGACATCTAAGTGCATCCACAAGGCCTGGTCGAAGGATGATAAAGGACGGAGAAAGTCAGCATTTGCCATTGCAATGAAACACGTAAAACATACAATCTTCGGGTGAAGCCAAGCTAAAGCTGCACTGCGCGCAAGCTCCCACAAAGTGGAGCAAGAGAACACGCACGGCCGCTGGCAGCCATGAAGGGAAAAGGCACTCTGATGGCTTTTTGGGCCCCCTTGTTTGCGCGGTGAGGACTGGCTACTTTGAAAAGGCGCATGCTGTAACTGTTGGCAGTATTGGTGGCAACTCAGGGGTGTATGTGTTGTGAACACCCAGACGGGAGCATGTGTGTCAGTGTGGCTGGCCCGGATACAGAGCTCTGTTGATAAGCGGGATTAGCGGGAGGGGACAGATGACGAGACGAAATAGGCTGGAGGTCACACCTCCGCCTGGCCGGGCTCACTCTGCGGACAAACAAAGGCTCCGGCCCGTGCGATCTAGACGGAGAACATCGAGTGATCGAGATGCACTCGCGTGGGAGCCAACTGCCACCTCCGGGCCTGAACAATCGCAAGACAACCACCCCGACCTGAGTGTCAGTCGCGTCTACCTCTTGACATTTCCACTGTTCGATGGCAGGGTGAAACGACCCATTGAACTGATTGTTCAAACAAGGGACGGGGCGGCTTGCCAACAACAACCACCAAACGTCAGACTAGCCCTTTCCTTCGCATTAACAAATAGCAGCTCTGTGTTTATGAGCAACTCGCTTGACTCCCACTTCATCCAGAGGCTCGCTTCCTGTCTCTGGAGCGCACATGACGGCTCAACGAGAGTCAAGACGGACAAAAGGCGGCAGCGAGAGAACAAGGGGGGGGTCGGGGAGAAAAAGAGAAAACAAGTACAGTACACCAGCATTCCTGACTAAATCTGAGCTTTGAGTGCCTCTGTGTGCGCCTCCCACTTCCCTTACAGGAACTGTCCGTCACCCTTGGAGTCAAGCGTCCAAGAAAAAGAAAGGGGGGAAAAAAAATAAAGCGCCACTCTTTCCTTTGCCCAGTCGCCCCACCCAGCCGGATTTCTTTCCCTCCTCTGTGCACTTCCTCAATAAACTAGAGACGCAGAGTGGAAGCGAAAGGAGCGGGGCCGAGGACTGACGGCGACCGTCTGACAGTGACGCTAAACAGCCGCGACCTCGCGTGGACTCTGGGTGGCGACGTTGAGCTCACGCACAGCGTAAACCAATCTGAGAGTGAGGGGACACAGTAGCTTCATTGTGTGCAGAAGAAGACGATGAAGACGTGTTTTTTTTTTTTCCCAGCCTCACAAGGGAAACCCAGACTCAGCCGCCTCCTCTGCATGTTTTCATTGTGGTTCCTGCAGCTAGCTTCTCTGAAGATGTTTTTTTTTTTTTTTTTTTTTGATAAGGGGGAAAATTACAAATTCCCCCCCGCCTCCTTCTCACTGCCAAACAGCAAACAGATGTGCCTTGACACCATCCTGGTAGGCGGTTGCAGTGACTCAGCTAGCTAGCGAGCAGAATCAAACACACACAAAGTATGACCCGGATGGAATGTTTCCACCGTGGCCACAATGACACACATCCAGCCAGCTCTTTGTAAATATCGCTGCAAGTGTGCACCAAACATGGGCGGGGGCATGTGTATGTATCCTGTACTAAACCATCCGCATTAACTGAAACCCCCTTAAAAAAGCGTTTAGGAGGACAATGACAGATATGTCGTATTGTTTGTGCTCGCCTACCTCGGAAATGGCGAACAGGCCAAGAGCACTTCCGTGGCCTGGCGGGGAAGCAAATTACAAAAACCAATGACAATCTCAAGTATCGCATTTAAAAGCGTTTCAACGTTTTTATGGCAGATTTGAGTGAAACAAAATGACAAATGCTTGTCGTATCAACGACAATGTCAATAGCTCCTTTAGAGAAAGGAGAAAGAGAAGAAGTAGGGACTATGGGCTTACAGCAGTTTGTGTCAAAAAAAAAAAAAAAAAAGGCTTCTACAGGTCTCCACAGGTCCCCTTGCTGCAGTCATTTATGACCCATTCCGCGCAGTGGTGTTACGCCACCGACATCAATGCCGAAGCCTGTTTAAAAATCCGCTACCCGGAACCGCTCTTGCCACCGAGGAGGCTGCCAGGCCTCGGCGGAGGTCCGCCCTCCTGTTAAAAAGAGTGATCTGTTACAGGGCAGCCAGTGGCACAAAAACAGGTCACCTGAGCCTAGCCTCCTCCACCCATCTGGGAGATCACGTGAGCGTGTGGAGCTGAACAGGAGCCGGGCGCATTTGTCTTGTGTGGGTCTCTCGGGGTGCGGGTACCACATGAGTGAGATCACTCGTGAGTAGGTGGGGGGTGAGAGTAGTGCCACACACATATGCACGCACGGGCCCTACATGGTGAGATCTGCTGGGCGACAACGCTTCACCTAAACAGACGTGAGACCATTTTGTTCAGTTGAAAAGACAAATGCACCCCAAGCGCACACAGACAGGCCTCTGTTTGACCGTGACAAATTCGCGATAAACCTCCAGAGAGAAGCCTCGTCTCTGTGCTTCTCTCCAGTCGTAGAGAGGAATAATAATGGATTTATCCTCTGATGGACGCCTTTGTCGCAAGGAGAACTGTCGTCTCCAAAGCAACCAAAGGTCTCCAGCCAAAAGGCAACACAAGATGAAACGTCCTGTCACAAGTCTGAATTATAACTAAAATAACTCCTTTGGCCTAATTATGCTTCTATGGGTTCATTTTAAACGGATCGTGTATTATATTTAAAGAAGAGAGAAGAAGGTCGTGTCTCATTCAAGATGACAGCACACGTCACTCTTCCCTTCCAGAGCAGCTTCTTTTTTGGGGGGTCGGAGGGTCTTTTTCTATTAAATCGGTATGCTTTGTTGGTGACTGTTGTCACGATGAAATGTATACGCGTGTGCAGTTGCTTCTCGGCGAGTGTGTCGGCGCTGCAGTGAGGGCTGCCGGTAGGGGTGTGGAGGCGACAACGCTGCTATTATGTTCCCACCACAGGCTGGCCGCGGACGCCATTTTCCTGCCGCTTTTTCGTCGTCGCAAAGTCGGCGGCGGCTCGCCAGCAGCGGGGAACACCGCTCTACCCCGCGCTCGGCCGCCTCGCTCCCCGCATAGGCGAGCCGAAGTGTCTCGCCCGTCCAACGAGCGTTTTGTCTCTGCGTGCCCGTGTGTCGAAGAGCTCGACGAAAGCGAAGCTAGCGTGCTAGCAATTATGTGGCCCACTTATGGATGGATCTAAACGGAGATCGGAGCACGGCGACGAGGCGAATGCGCCCCACTTGCCCAACGTGGTTGGGCGGAAGACTGAGACACATTGATAACCGGAGGGTAATTCCACTTTGTGTCGTCAGTGAAGGTCAAAAAGGCGGCGAACGGAATAATACGTAATGGGTGCTAGCTGGGCTAAGCTAGCAGCGACAATGAAAAGTGGGCTAATGTTTTGTATGCACATATTTGGGTGAAGAAAAAAAACATAAACAGGAAGAAGCGATCACGCCTCCGTTGGTCGACTCACACTCGCGTGTAATTGCAAGACAAATAACTAATTGATTACTTTGAAAAAGTACGGCGACTCTTTTTATCGAGTATATTTTTTAATTACAAACTGTCTGACATGGCATGGGGCGTCCCCTCCCCCATGCTTGCCGAATCCAAATCCAATACATAGTTAACATTTTACATCAAATCACGTGCCATTCACCAGCCAAGATAGGACAAAAACAGCAACATGCTTTTATTCTTAAATTTATTAAGCTTCGTCTTTTAAAAAGCCCCCCAGGAGCGTGAGGTCACTGCGCAATGTGAGGCAGGCATTTAAGCAATTTCAGCAGCAGTTTGTATGCAACTTGGGAATTGCACTCACATATTTTACACGCTTCTTTACATTAATACTAGCGTTTGTTGTTTCTGAGGCGCTTGATTCCGGACGGAAATTAGCTGCTGCGAGCGAGCAGGATTGTAAAGTTTGTAATTTAACGCAGATTACCATGTCGACCCTATTGGTTTGCTCAAAGGCGTAGTTAGGGACCTTGTCGATCGGAAGCCGACATGTAAATAATGTGCAAAGGTTTAGGGCCGAAACGGTGCGCATTTTGGCCCGCAACGACACCGTGCCGAACCACGACCGTTGTCATATGTCAGGCCCGCCTCCACTACGAAAAAAAGTACGTACCCACAGAGTGCATTGAGGTCCACCTCAACGTACATTCTACTTAATTGGCCGTTTTAACAATGCCTTGACATTTTCAGTGTTACGCCCCTAAATCGTGATGTTCGATCGGGGTTCAGGGTGTCTGCTGACTTTTTTCCAATTAAGCGATGACTGCGATATCCACATTCTAACAACAACACCAGACAGCTTTTTATGACGTTTAATGTACGGCCACTCAAACGTTGCCACACCGTATCTGTCAAGCTAATTTGGGCTAATAGCATGTGCTAGCTAGTAGGAAACAAGCGCTATTTTGACGTTGCCAATAGGACACATTACTTTATTACCTGGGTATTTCTCCTTAAATGCATCGTGAATTCGCATTAAACGCAATGTCCACAAATGTGGCTGGGATAGCATGCAAGCTATATATACACTGATACAACGTTAGCCAGCATTGGCGTGATGTGCCAGCTAAAGTAAAGCCAACAATAGCCTTCCAGGGTCGGATTTGTGCTAACCTGACATGAACAACAAACTGCGGTGTACTTACCGTGTTGTATCCACGTTGGAAGGGGTCCAGGCAACAAATTAGGCAGCAGGGCAAGACCCTCGCCGCTGTCCACTCACCCTCCGCAACCAAAACAATACTTGTGTACACACACTGCGGATCACTAGCAAAAAAAAAAGCTCTAAAACGTTTAGATTCTCGCCTCGTCCTCGAGATAGTCCTCTCCTGTCCAAAATTCCGCGCTGCCTTTGGTGCCGCACAAGGAGTGGGAGGCCCGGTTCGTCGCAGGAATTGAGAGGGGGGCGTTAAAAACAAACTATTCGCTGGGCAAAGAGCGACTTTTAGAAATTAGATCCCCCTCAAAAGCAGTGTCTTTTCCCCTTGCAAAAATGGCGGCCCTGCCAGGACTGTGTAGGCTCCGCCTCCTCCCGGTCTCCCCCCTCGCGCCCCTCCCCCAGTCAGTGAGAGCGACGCCCCGCCTCCACGCGCTGCGGGGTGACCTGGTCCATTTCACAGGGGCAGCTGTGCCCGATGCGTGCGCGTGCCCGATGCGTGCGCGTGTCCGTTTTACCTCTTCTGGGCGACAGTTTCTCTGAATTTTATAAAACATCTTTGGGGTCTTTTTTTCAAATGAATACGACCATTTTTATAATTAGATGTGCAATTTATTTTTATAATTAGATGTGCAATTTATGTAGTATGTGGTTTGTCTTACTTCTATGTCATGGCAATCATAGAAAACATTATTACTATACAGCTCACGGTGCAGAAGTACTGGGTTCAAGTCCAGCTCCGGCCTCCCTGTGTGGGGTTTGCATGTTCTCCCCAGAACTGCGTGGGTTTTCTCCGGGTACTCTGGTTTCCTCCCATATTCCAAAAACATGCATGGCAGTCTGACGAACACAGTTATTGACAATATGTTGGGTGTCTGTATGAAGAGCAGCAGAAACAAAATCCTGAACACAAAGCAGCAAGGGAGCTCAGCTCTTATATAACCCTTTACACAAGAGCGGTTTTTAGATGGGGTGGGGAGGGGGGCGTGCGTAAATACGGACGTACAAATTACAATTATTGTAATGGAAACAACTTTAAGTCCCAACTACAATCATATATACATTGACAGTACTCTCTCTTATGTGCTCAAATTGCCGTCCTTCAATATTTTGAATTTACTGAGGTCCAGTTTGTACATACTCGAGCACAGACGTCTTGGTTTTTCCAATTGGAATTCACACATCATCAACTGTATGTGGTTTACTTAATATGCTTAATTTTTGACATTATACCCCAAAGAAACTGTGGTGGCCATGAATTGTGACCCTAATGAGGACAAGCCCAATAGAAAATGGATGGATATAAGATATCATAGGATACATTCAATAATACCAATATTATTGAACTTATACCGCAACAAACATCCGAAAGGGGTGACTGTGTTATTTAATGAATACACTTGTATAATCCGGCACGCATGGTGCATCAGATGGGCTGTGGTGTATACAATATGTATATTACGTTGCGTCAAACCTCTGTAGAATTCCCTTTGACATCACAACGATGGCGAGGATGTCCTCATCGTTTCCGTGCAGCACACTCCCCTCCCCCACAACCAAAGCACAGCTCATCACGCATGCGCACTCGTCTCACCGCATCGGCTGCTTTTTCAGAGGCGCAGCAAAGCACAGCCTTGTTCTTTTATTCATCTTGTTTTTTTTGTATTCCTTCCTCTTTTAGGCCGGCGCAAAGTTGGCCGAGGAGCATCTCAAAAAGTCGGTTGCGTCAAGGCGGAGGTGCTCGGGGCAGGACACAGCGAGAAAATGTAGGATAAAGCTTGTGAATGAACCGTCGCGCGTTTTTACCCCGACGACTTAACGATGATTGCGTCCTAATAACACTATTCAACTTAAATCCAAGTTTTAAAAGATGTTTTTTTTTTTTGTAGGGTACGTGTGTGAAGGAGTATGATTGCAATGACATCATGCGGTTAGTATTTTGTGGGCGGGCTCTGAGCTGTGAGGGGAGAGGGGCGCAGCCGGAGAGCCATTCCGGCGCCATTAGCCGTAAATGTCGCAGCGGCGCACACCGACAACTAGCTCTTCTCCTTTTAGTTTTTTTGGAAACCGGTCGACGCCAAAACGTCGGATTCGCGTGTAGCTGGAGTTTGATTAGCCGCATCGGGGTTCGAAAGTGGATATTTCCCTCGTTCTTAACGCTCGACTCCCGTCGTCGACGATAAACAAGATGGCGCCCACGTTTTGTCGAGCGCGGAGCTCTTGCTGGGCTGGGTGGAGGCGCGAGCATGCGCGCTGGCGACCTGCTGGCTCATTTCCTGTTTAGTTCTCGTGCAAAGACACAAACATTCGGCATTCCTATGACAGTACTTTTCCACCATCGTTAGGAGCTTTGAAATGCCATACAATTAATGCAATACAATTAAGTTGAATAGCATCGTTGAAGCTTTTATTCCGAGGTATTAATACACAAAATATCAAAGTCACCATCATTTTCGTCATGTGGCCAACGGACAAAGAACTACAGTTACGTTTACAGCTCACGACAACGGACAAAGAACCACAGTTACGTTAACAGCTCACGACAAGTTAATCTAAACTGCACACACGCAGCACGTCCGTCCCTAGCATGTAATGAACATTTGCCACATGACCCCATCTAGTGGACAAAAACGAATACAGGTTGACGTTTTCCTCAAGAAGAGGATGTACTGACTGATAAACGTACAAATTACTGAACATTTTTTAAAATTGTCTTAAGATTCAACTGCAGCTATTCTCTCATATGCGATACCCTACGGAACTACTGCACAAAGTAGTTTGCTAATTTCTTGCGTGCATTGAGCTCTATTTTGAGCTGTATTCTACTTCACATTTATTTGCCAACCCTTCTTAGGCTCCCTCTTGTGCTCTACAAAGGAATCACGTGGTCTTCACTACATTCAACTTTTTAGGTTCAAAGTCATCAAAAGCAGTGAGTTCAATGAGGCTGTTAAGGAGTGAACAGTCACCTTGTCAATCAAAGTTAGCGATGATGTTGCAGAGATGCAGGTGGACGATGACGACCCGAGTCTGGCAGAGGTGAGAAAGAACGATTGTCGCCCTTTTCCCACTTCAATAGGTTTCCGGTGATGGTGTCACACTCGGTCCTCAAGGGCCGCTGTCCTGCTTGTTTTCCAGCTCTCCCAGGAGCAACACAACCGATTGGAATCATCAGGATCGTTCTAATTGCTGCTTCAGAGCTGGTTGAGGAGCTGACCATCTGAATCAGGTGTGTTGCAGCCAGGAGAGCTGGAAAACAGGCAGAACAGTGGCCCTCCGGGCCCGGAGCTGCGACGTGTGTATGGACTAAGTTGTGTGTGACTGTGAGTGTGTTAGCTCAAGGACAAAAGACGCTGACAGCAACAGTTGTTCTGGATGAAGACTTATTTTATCAAACAATGTGCTGCATACAATTCAATTTTTGTTATTTTTTGCAATAAACAATCGGACAAACGTCATGTCATCATGTCTGATGTTTCCGGGGCCTCCGTTAAAGTGCTGACATGCATGATAATCAACACGCTGGTTGAATTACCGATTTTGAATAGAAATTCAAAGTGGCAGTAAGGTGGAAAAGAATGACACTGCGTCCACACAAGTAGTGCAACACATCACATCAGTCTGCATAATAAAAAAAAAATTATATAAGGCACAATCATTGGGGTGAGCGCTCAAGCTGCGTGACATGATATAAATACAACATGTAATACGTATGGGGGGGGGGGGAACGGGTCACGCCTGAGCGTCTAGAAGGTGAACCTGCGCTCGGCGGCGTGACCCACCTTGTCCAGGTTGGGGTTGCAGGCAAACTGGATCATGGGCGGCGGTCCGCACATCAGCACCAGGGTGTCGGCGGAGGGTGGCGGAAGGTGGTCCCGCACCATCGCCTCGCTGATGAAGCCCTCGCTGAACTCCCAGTCTACCACAGGCACACGGGGAAGTTTAGGTTACAACACGGTTGTCATACGGAAAACATCACGTCACGGCTGCGTGTGCGTAGATGAACATACCGGCGGGCGCTCTGTCCACGGTGAACCACAGCTTGAAACGCTCGGGGTTGTTGACTTGAATCTCCTCCAGCTCGGGCCTCAGGAGGATGTCCTTCTCCGTCTGTCGGAACACGAGACGTGACGAAGATGAGGGGGAGGACGGAGCGACTGTGGGCGTGGGGTCCCACCGACCTGGTTGGCGAAGAGTAGGTGGCACACGGTCTGGTCCTGCGGGTCCTTCATGATGGCCGCGATGAGCTGCAGCATGGGCGTGATCCCTGCCAGAATGTTCACGAGAGAGGCGTGACAAATATCATGACTCGATATGAAACCTGCCATAAACATTTAGGAGGCTTAAGGGAAAGCTTGGGGTCAAAGGTGAAACTTTACCTGTCCCGCCCGCAATCATGCCCACGTGTTTGGCTGTCTTGGTCACAGCTGGAGACTTTTTGTCAGCCTGAATGTCAAAAACACCTGCAGAGGAAAATGTGCCCTGATTCCGAATTTCATTTTTCTCATCATTGTTGTCTTGCAATATTGGGAAGAATTGTCTTCACATCATGTCATTAAAAATGATGTCTCCACATGAGGTCATTAAATGTTTTAACACACACACACACACACACACACACACACACACACACACACACACACACATGGTGTGTCACCTTTGCCCTTGTAGATGAGAAGCCCGCTAGGTCCTCTGAAGTCGATGGTGTCGTTGATGCGCAGACTCTCCAAGTATTGACTCATCTTGCCACCTTCTGGGAATTTGGGATGGACGTTTTTGAAGTAAACCTGCACGTGGATGGACAACGGCCTGAGAAGTCAGATCACAATACACGAGACAAAGTGGAATGAATGTTGTCACCTTGATGACCAGGTCCACGTAGCCTTTATCGTCATCGCTGGACGTGGGCGTGTACGGGCGCACCACCAGCTTGCCGTCGATTTTGGCTGACAAATAGATGTGCTGTCCTGGGGATGACATTGTTGCATTTGGGGTGATGGATAAAAGACATGATTAGGGAACACACTCACGCCACACTGACCCACAGGGAGACCCAGGACATGTTCGCGGGACGGCAGAGCGAAGCGGAACTTCCGCGTGTCGTGACTCACAATCTGGATCAAATTGAAGACAAATCGGGAAGGCGCACATTGGGTGATCTTTTCAAAAATAAACATGTATCTTGCTTACAATGGCATGCCCCTGCCAACCCCCTCCAAAAATCTTTCCATCAGGTCAGGTTAAAAAAATATCCAATGTCATTAAACTACATCACATCATAAAAATGTACTGAATTCAGTATTGTATGTAACACATGACTGAGTAGACCATTTCTGCATTAAGTTCAGAAAAAAAAGAGAAAAGTCCAAAAGTTTGTTTTCCTTAAATGTCACAGTCAACATGCAAAATGTTAAGCAGGGCTGTCAGTATCTGCAGAACGTAACTATTCAAGTAACGAGTAACAAGTACTTGCGATGACGACCCAGCTTCCTGTTGGAGAAAAACGTGCGTGAGGGAACGCCTCCTCACCTGCTTATCAATAAGCCGCAGTGCATACTTGACGCTGGGGTCCTCCAGGGTGATGGCGGGCCTCCTCCGAGGAAAGAGGAGCCTGAAGAGCAGGTTGACCAGGCCGTCAAAGCCGCTCCGGATAACCTGACACAAATTAGCATCGTCGTTAGCATTAGCTTTGACATTAGCACTGGCCGACTCTCCGGGCAAGGGAGCTCAACGGGGCGTTGTCCCGTTTTAACAGGCTCATTTAGCAGCTTCAACTCGCTCGCGGGTCAAGTGAGTCACACTTTCCGGAGGGCGATTCCGGGCCTCTTGCCCAAACACTGTTAACACTCCCAACGCCATCAAGTGAGCGAACCCGGAGACACACCGATGTTTTTTTTTTAAAGTGTACTCACCCCAATGATGTAGGACAGCATTTTCTTCTACTTGGTTGGAGAAAATTAATGGAATCTTTTTGCGGGCAGGCAGACTCAGCAGCTGTGGCGTTTGCTTGCTGTCAAACGCTTGCAGGTTGCAACAGGCTGTTTGGTCAGGTTAGCATTTGGTTCAAAACATTATTCCGCTTCGGTCTTTCAAAATAAAAGCTAGGCAGCAGAACAACTGCTCGTACATTATTAGTAAAACCCCCATTTCATATGCTACTGATAGTACTTCAGTCATGCTTTGCATTATGGTACACATCGCACTGTAACAATAGGCTCTGATAACGTAGTATAGGCGTTTTGAGGAAACCGTTTCAAATAACAATCTGGACTGTTCACCATAAGCACTGGTCACTTGATAAAACGTCACTTCCGCCTATCCAAGCATCACTTCCGCATACCAAAGTATAAGTGTCTGGGAAACTTGCTCACCAAGACATGGAGTCCCAGTTTGGACACAAAATGTCCAAAATATACCGCGTATATTCAAGTGATAGAATAAAAATCGACAATTAAGGAATACCGGCACAATTGCGTCGCTTCCGTTCATTTCTGTGCGGAAAAATAGCTTGTTTTTATTAAATCAATTTATATTTTTCCAAAGGTTCATATATATATATATATATACACATGTATACGTGTGTGTGTAAGTTATGTTTATTCGTAAGCACGCGTCAAATTTATATATGTAAAAAAAAAAATTAATCAAGTACATCTTAATTTTTATCTATGGCCGTGTAGTTCACTATCACTGCCATCAGATGGCAGTAGTGACACGAGTTGCCAAGCCTTACTGTGTCTGCTGTGTTACCGCTAGGGGGCGGCACAGTGAGCGGATTATTGACGACAGGACACGTGTGGCTTCTGTATCTCAACAGGGAAATAAAATATTTTTTTATTGATTGATTGATCATTGTAGATTATGAAGTTATAGAACAGAAAACTCCACAGAGTTAATCACAACACGCACACACACACTCACAGAGAAAATCAAATCAAAAAGAAAAAGAATGAACAATTTTACGAGATCACAGAGGAGAAAACTCACAAAATAGCTAAGCAGGCAGTTTTTGAAACAGCAAAGGCAACGAGGATCTTCACGTCCTTTTCACACCGCTTTGCTCTGATTGGTGCAGGTAATCGTCAGAGGCGGAGCTTGGTGCGGCGGTGCAGTTGAATGGCTTTTATTTCGTCGAGTTTTTTTGTTTTCCTGCGCTGCCACCATGTTCCTGCCCCTTTTCTACTTTGCACATTTTCTTTCTCCCCTCCAAAACGTTTTCTTTAAAATTTGCTGCTTTTCTTCTTTGGGAGGGGAGGGGCTTGAAAATGACACAAAAGGAGGGTGTAAAACGTCGTTTTTTGTACAAAATAAAAGTGCAAAGTACATCTAACCAACACCAACACGATCCGAACTGTACATTCAACATTGTAACCTCCATTAGAAAAGGATGGCGACACGTAAAAGAAGATTAGATTATCATAATTCTCATAGATATACATTTTTGTATGTAAATATGTACACCCACACCCACACCCACAGAGATATGGAGAGCTCGTTTGGTATTTAACTCCCTGAACTGTGCGCGTGCACACACTCATGCACACGCGCGCGCGCACACACACACACACACACACGCAGACACTCACGCGCACACCAGAGGAAAACCAAACCAAACGGGGACGTCGTCGCTGCTTCCTCGCTCGGAATTTCGCCTTTTTCAGATGATGGAATGAACACACGCACGCGGAGTATTGCACAGTGCTCACCAAACTCTCTTGGCGGTAAATCGGTGACGTCACTATGGAGCAAACTAGCGCAAAGTCTACACGTCTATACGCACGACATCACAGTGACACACAAAGTGGGCGTCTGGCGAGACACCCGCGGAATGGCGGTGATGGGTAGCTTCTCCGCAAATGGCGCTACGCCAACTACACGACAACGCTGAAAAAAAGGTCCCCCTCGCGACCCGGACACAATATTTGAAATAAACATCGAAAAGCGGTCATTCCCAACCACTGAAATGATCCAATTTATTTCCTAGAAATATATCAGTGCCAGCGACTTATAGCGATAGGCAGAACAATTAAATGCGCTTTAACAAAATGGCAGAAGGTACAATTCACCTTTGTCATCACCTGTTGCCATTCAAACAACAGAATAATAGTTTATGTTTAACACATCCACATTACACACTGAGTAATTAGTGTGTGTGTGTGTGTGACATTTTTGTTTGGTGGTGTGCCGTGAGTGTGCGGAAGAAACGTTGTAAAGAACGCGACCGGAAATAAGCTAGCCGCTAGCTCTCTGGTTCTGTCATCATGTTTTCACACCCTGACGACTATTCGCAAACCAGGAAACCAGCAAAAATCCGAGGGTGCAAATGGGCACAAGGATTGGCAGTGAAAGAAAATGGCGTCTGCAAAGAGGCAACTGAAGTTTGTTTCCAAACAGTGTACGACGCAGGAGGCGGGGCAAGGGAGCTTAACCTCCTGGCGCATGGCAGTGTTTACGTACCGGCGTCCCCTGAGGGCGATTTTTGTCTTCTGCAATTGGGGGGGGGGAAAAAACCCAACAAAACAACAACAAAAAAAGCAGCGACGCCGGCCGACAAGGCAAACAAAAAAGGGGGTATAGAGATAAGGACACGACGGCGACAACTTGGTGCTTTTATCACGATGGCTCGACTTCAGCGGGGGCGTAGAGCAAAAGGATGCGAGATTCGTCGTACGCTTGAGTAGAAGCGAGGACCCTCGGACTGACGATTAAGTAGAAAAAATTCTTAAGAAATCATGTGCTTATAGAAGCCCCCCCTTCAAATAACCAAAGCAGTTAGTCTGTTGGACGTTTGCGCATATCTATGTATATATATCTATATATATATAGATCTATATATATAAAATGCAAATGCCTAGCCTATTTTGGAATGTAGTAACGGAGTATGCATCATACTGGCTCTGGTTCACACTCGGTCACGCACACACTTTCACACACACGTATGTGCGCCATGTACACGCGTTTAAAATAGAACATCTTTCTTCAAAACATCCAGCTAGAACAACATAGAAACACGTCAACTGGAAATGTGTGGGCCTGCATCACGTATACAGTTTACAGTACAGCGCGCGGATGGACGGACGGATGGACGTCATCTATGTACAAGTGTGTCAGTCATGCGCTATGCTGTCGTCTCTACACATCATATTGCTTAAAAGAAGGAGGGGCTGGGGCAGGGCCTGGCCAAAGGGCTGACGGGGGGGACGACCAAGCGACGAGAGAGACCCTGATGGCGAGGATATGGAGGCGTGGCTATCACTGAGGTATTTACACAGACTGGCAATTGAAGAGGGGGGGGGGCAGGAAAGGGAAGGGATGAGGGGAGGCAGTGTTTGTTGCTCCAGGGGCCACATTTTGATTTCTCGCAAATAGCAGAACATCTGCATTCTCAAAAAAAAAATAGTCATTTTTAATTTCTATTCAGTGATGAGAATTATTTTCATTTGTAAAATCAATCTTGTTAACAAATGGACATGGAAAATGTATATCATGATCTGATGATTTCCAATAAATGAGATGACCCACTATTTCCTATTTTTGGGGGGAACGTATGCGTTCAATTGTTTGACAATGTCATCACTCACACACACACAAAAGCAACATTTAACCAACGATTTGATCAAAGCATAATTTCAAGACAGGTCACAAAATGGAAGAAAAGGTTCCGTCAAAATGTGTCTACCAGTGTTCCTGACGCAATAAATACTTGGAGGGCCTCGTGTGCCCCCCACGTCATACCTTGCCGCCCCCCACCCCCTTTCCACTAGAAGGCAGGAGCGTGGAGGAGGCGACGGGCGAGGCGAGGAGGGGGCGCGGGGCGGTTGAAGAGTCGAGGGAGGGGGCGGGGGGGGGGCCTGCCTATTTCTTGGTGGAAAGCTGCGCGTCCACCTCCTCCTCGGGCTTGAGCACGTGCCACTGGGCGATGGGTCTCCTGGGATTGGCCAGCATGTCGGACCAATGGCGCAGCTCCGTGCCCGAGCTGTTGAGGCCCACGAAGACTTTGCCGATGGCGTCGTTCTTGCCGATCTTGTCGTAGTCCAGCACCGTGATCACCACCTGCACCTTCTACAGATGCGCGCACACACAGGAGCCGAGTAAAAAAAATCCCGACCGACTTGATACTTGATATCGTTATCGCATCTTATTTGTCTCGACACCATCCTAAAATATCGAGATGGCGTCATCAAATATCCACGTTTGGGTTGTCTCGTTTTCTCTCACGGTGCAAAACTTCAACTTTGGATTGTTAGGACAGTATCGGCGTCTTATTTTGAAAGATTGATATCGCAACCCGTGGCTTACAGTACATCGATGAGGGAAAGCATTACAGAAAAAAAAAGAAAGAAAGAACAACAACGCCTGTCGTTTTATCTTACGGCTCTGCATCGACATCGAAACTGGGCAACGTGTCGCATCGTCAGCCATCGTATGAGATCGATATTCATTCTAACTCGTGCTACCGTATGAACGATGGAGGGGAAAAGGAAGAGGGTACCTGGATTTGCTCGAAGGGGACCTCGAAGCTGAAGGACTCGTTGTAGTAGGGGTTGAGCGTGTTCTTCTTGATGGTGGTCTTCTTCTTCTTCAGTCGCTTGCCGTTCTGCATCAGGTGGATCTTCACGTACGGATCTGCGGCGCAACAGACACGCCCCTCAAGAAAACGTCTCGCAGCCCGGACCCACCCTGGCCGCGCGGGCGGGAGGGAGGGATAGCGGGACGCTGCCTGGAGCTCGTCTCCTCACCGCTTTGCAGGCGCGCCTTTTTCGCGGATATTTTCCGCACGGGTGGCGAGGCGCGGGATTATTGGGGGGTGGCGGCTGCAGCGGTGCGGTAGGGGCGAGAGAATTGCACGCTGGGAGTTTGTGGCTTTGCTCAATCAATCTCAAAGCAGGTTAAAAATAGAACGGCCGTCATCTCGCCGGCCCTCGTGTCACTTTGGATCGGTCGCGGTGAGCGGCGGAGCCGCGGGTGACTCTCGGCCTCGCTCTTGCGCGCGCTGCCCCATACGCGCGCGCGCTCTTGCCACACAGACTGGCACGCAATGTCAGCGCGTGCCTTTTGAGTGGCTTGTATGACACGCAAGGGCCGACACGCTCCTCATGTGACAATTTTGCAGCAAAAACCGAGACTCAAGCCAGTCGCTGATCAGTGAGCGGTTCCGACATCCAGATCGTGTCAAGTCCCCCGTGTAAAAGCTCACCCGAAAGGCCACCCACGTCCATCTTCTTCAGGTTCTTGGCCTCCAGGACCACCACGGTGAGCTTGCCGGCGGTGGGCACGTAGCGCAGCGAGAAGCAGATGTCGCCCAGTTTCTCTTGCTGTGGCGGCAACAAAAAAAAAAAAAAAAACAAGTCGTCGGTCATATTTTTGTTTGGCGGTGTGGCGTGAAATACGTGCCCGGTCTCAAATGACGGTTGGGAAACACCGCTCCATTAAGAGTCATTGCCGCGCGTTCCGTCGGGCAAGTCCGAAACTGTTTATTGGCTTTTAATGAGCTGTAGCTGGCAACTTTGTCTCTTTGTAATAAATGTGTAGACATCATAAATCAAGCACGTGTTGGTGTTCGGCAGCTAATGGCGGCGCCCACCGAGCAGAACCGTAATAGAGATAAAGTGAGGCCCGCAAAAATACATTGGCGTTCAATTGACAACATTTCATTTCCCCAGAGAAAAAAAAAAAAAAAAAAAAGCCGAAGCTCGGCTCCATTAAATGCGATCATTAGCTACATGCTAATTAAAATGAACTGATTCAATGGCTAAACATCGCTTTAGGAAGCCATGTTGCCGTAACAGATGAATCACAGCGAACTGGGGGAAAATACGAAATGAAACTCGACACAGGCAGGCCGGAGCAGAGATCCGAACCCAGAAGCTCGGAGCGGTGCTGGTGAGGCAGGCAGGCGGGCTTACCCCTTCATCAATGCGCTGTCCCAATACATTTGTGCTTTCTTTTCAAACGGCCCGGAAAAGTCCATTTAGTCCACGATTTGACGACAAACAAGCACATTTTCCTGCCCTCTTCCAACACATTGCGGAAACGCTTCCGGGCGCCGGCCTTCAAGTTAAAGCGCGGCGGCCCGGGCCACCTCGCGCTGTCGCAATTAACCTTTAAAACGGAGCAACGGTGGTGCTAAGAAGCAGGTTGCCGTGGCAACGTGCAAGGGCGCGCCATGACATTTAGCGTGAAAATTGAATCTCCCGAACCGTTAGCCGCGCCGGGTATTAATTGAAGGGGAAAGCGTGGCCGTGCGATTAAGCGCCGCTTGGCGTTTGGCGCTCACCTCCTCCTTCTCGGCGCTCTGCAGGTCTCGCCACTCCTCTGTGATGTGGCTGAAGTCCACCTTGTTCATGGGCACCTTGATGTCGCCGATGGCGTCGTGCTTGGAGAAGCGGTCAAAGTCGTACACCGTCATCACCAGGGTCTTCCCGCCCAGCTCCACGTAGGGAACCTGAAAGAAATAAAAAGTCAGAGTGGCCTGGGCGCAGTGGCGGTCTCTCGCCAGGGGCGGCGCTACGCGTTGGGCAAACATGTCGAAACGACTGAGCTGAAAGCAGAACATCAAACATCTTTTCGGAACAGTGGAATCTTGTATCGGGCACTAATACTACATCCTGCTAAATGTTGGACAAGGTTGGTCGAGGTGTGCTTTTTATTTGCCGAAACGCTGACTGTGCTTGGTATGGTAATCACTTCACGGCCATGTTCGTAACCATGGCAACCTCCGAGTTGCCAGCTTGAAGGTGTGGGGGCAGAGTTGGAGGGAGCCCTGGAGTTTCATGGCTCACGCTGGTCCGCTCAAGTTCTCAACGCAAGATCGACTATTTGGCCCTTTCTTATTTGATCCCAAAAATTCAAACTACCATCGAATGTGCCGACAAGATCACGATGATTTGAAAACTATTCACGCCACAGCGAATTGATGCGAGCTGTATGATTGCACGGGGGCAGGGGCTGGCTTCCTGTGTGAATTTTGGGACTAAATTGGTGTGACTTGCTGACATTGCGCCAAGATGTGCGGCAAAGCTCGGCCGCTAAAAGGCTGCCGCAACCACACCCGGGCTGCTCACGACATATTTGGAGGCCAATGGGGTAAAAATCGGCAGCGAGCACAAAGTTTCCTCGCCGCCGAGCAAAAGCCTCGCATCCGCGACGGCGCGGGCGTGTGATCTGTTTTGTCAGAAGCTTGTTAATGCGCCAGCTGGCTGCCGTCTGCGCACCGTAGCCCGCATGCAAATCGGGAGCGGGGAAGAAAAAAAAAAAGAGGAACATTACCTTGAAGGTGAACTGCTCGTTGAAGACAGGATTGAGGGTCTTGCGGTGGACTTTGGTCTCAAACTTCTTCTTCTTGTCAGGCAGCAGGTAAACCTTGACGTAGGGGTCGGACGTGCCGCCCATGTCCATGGCGGGAAGCTCGGCCGCCTGAATGATCCCCACGATGAGCTGAGCGGAGGAAAGAGACAAAAGGCGTCATCCCGGCTGATGTCGAGAACATCCGGGGATGATTGTCAACCGCTGGGAGGAGGACTTCATGCTCGGCGCCAATGCTGGAACACGTTTTTTTTTTATGCGATATTCCTTTTTATAGGTTTTCAATGTTTAGATTGGCACCTTGACTTACCCTGTGTTGTATGTGTGCCTCGAAGGCACAATTTTTTTTTTTTTTTTTTTTAAATACGTTCTCTCTACGTGACAGATTTTCAACCACTGAGGTGTTGGGGGTTGTCTGGATCAGCCGGTGGCCGCGGCGTGTCGGTCAGGAGACGTGGCTGATAATTGTCAAGTGGGCCGGGCGGTCCGATTGACCTGCCAGTCATCTGGCCCCACGAGAGGCGACCGAGCTTCTTCGTCAATCAACTTGCCATCGAAATCCTGGAAGCCTATCAGGTCAGTGTAAAATAACACCAAAAGAAAACGGGGGCCGATCGGATGGGCGAAAAAAAAAAAAAAAATCAATGCTGGAGCTTTTTTCGCCGCCTTCCTGACAAATTTGTGTTTCATGAGCCGGCGCGGCGAGGGGATTTTTACCCCCGCCGTTGAAAAGATCTGAAAAAGCAACACCACGTGACCTCGGCGGGCGCGCGGCGCTTGTAATCACACCTGCCACACTGTTTGCACATCTGCTTCACTGTTTGCGCCGCTCTCCGCACCGCTAAGGCGCTTCGCCGGCTTCACCGCACTGATGCGTCGCGGGCCGGCTCGACCGCGGCCGCTCACTCTTGCGGTCGGCCCGCGGGAACAGATAAAAACCCTGCAAAACAAAATCGACTCTGACGGACTTGGCGCGCGATGGTTGGGAATCGCGACTCGGTGTGTCAACGCCGAGGTGGTGCGCCAGATTAAAAGTGTAATTGCGGACTACGATAATACAGTATAGCCCCCTCCATCGGGATCGGGGTTACGTTCCATTTAAACCGGTGTAATATATTGAGAGCAATGGTTCAGACAATGGTGGTTTAATTCCTCGATAAAATTTCTAACTGCACACTGTGGGTTTTTTTTTTTTTCTGTGCTTCCTTTGCTTCATTTGCGCGACCTTTCGTCTCATTCGCTCTGCCATGAATCTGGGGGGCGGCGATATTTGGGGGCGACGGACGTGTTGAAAAATGACAAGTTGACCCGGTGGCCTCTGGGTACACGCGAAGAGCTCAGAAAAAAATCGTCCGCGTCTCCGCGGAGCTTTCAGGCCGGCGCGATAAACGGCTGGCTCCTCTGCGGCCGTTGTCACGCGCCTTCCCTTCATTACGCTTCAGCTGCGCTGCGCTGCGCTTCTTAGCACCGCAATCACCGCGTGCCGTAAAGTCTGATATTGTCCACGCGGAAGGCCCTTTCTGTGAAATGACTCCGCAATTTGTCACGGCGAAAGTCATCCTTGACTTGAGCGCTAATGGTGTGTGCGGTCCTTTGACTTTTACAAGTGTCATTAAGCATTCCGCACTCTTTTACTTGAGTGCTGACAAAGGCCACCGGTGAACAGTCGTCTCCTGGAGGAGGAGCACTCCACAAAGGAGATGAAGAGCTGCGCACGCTTTTAATTTGACGGCAGCATTTTTAGAGCTGGATTTTGCGAACGGCATTCGGGGTTGACTTGGCCCGGCGGTCGAGTTCGCGAGAAGGCGGAGAGGTCAAAGGGAACAGAAGAGGGATTTAGGTCGATCCCAGAACTGACGGTAGCATCAATGACTGGACTCGAGCCAAGAATGGACCGAGGCGGGGCGATGGAGACCTGGAAACCCAGAACAACGGCGTGCGAAAGCTGTAAACGGGCGAACCAACGGCAGATCTATAGGCTCACGTCCATACTGTCCCGCGATTCTCAACCGGGTGCCACGACCAATGTTTTGTTTCCAAGACGAAGGCAAATGATCGCGCCTCCGAGCTAATTGCGCTCTTGTCAGCCGCGCTCATCACCGGAGAGTCGGCTCGTCCCAACGGGGGAGGGACGGCGTGTTCAGTCAGCGCGTCGCTTATCTGTCACACAACATCTGGCCGGCGAACGTCGGTCCTGCATCGTCTGCTTTTTAAAAGTCAGCCAGCGGAACCAAAGAAAGCAGATGGGGATCTGCCGGCGGGATGTTTCTCCAATCGGGCGGAAACAAAAGGAGAGTACCAGGCGGAGCGCGACGCCGGAGCCCCGCTGGGAATTCCCGCAACCAAACGGTAGCCAGCCTTCGCTAAATAGCCTACTCGGGATAGGCAAGCAAACCCAAATCCCAATTTCGGGAGGGTGGACTTACGCCACAATGCGACATCGATACAAGTGAGCGAGAGAAAAGAGCTGGCAAAATTCGGTCTGTGAAAAGCAGCGGTCGGCAGCCGTGACAATGTTGTGACGTCCCGGGCACATACTTACGACAAAAACACTAGACAAACGACGGGGAGAGCTCGCTGTCTCCGGCGGTGTCTCACCGTGTTCTCGGTGAAATTGTAATCCAGCGAGTACTGTAATTTGCCCAGTTTCTGGTCTTCCTTGGGCTCGGCCTCTTTCTCCGTTTCCGTCAGGCCCGTTTCGGCGTCCTCCTCATCCTTCAAGGCCTGGAGGAGACACCCACCAAGAGTCAGTGCCGCCTCGCCCGAGGGCCGCCCGGGCGCCGGCGCTGCTCCCCCCGCTGCCGGCTCGGCGGACCGACTCCTGCAAAGGCTGACGCTTGATTGAGGACATTTGAAGGGTGGAGGAAGAGGAGGAGGAGGAGGAGGAGGAGGAAGGGGGAGCAAGCACTAAAACACATAGCGGTTAACACGGGAACATGCTCCCGGATGCACTAAAGCCTCGCTCCTCCGATGGCCCGTCCGGAGGAAAGATCACAGGACGGCACCGCAGATGAGCGCAACGGGCAGGCGTCGAGAAGACACACAGAGAAGAGGAGAGAAAAAAAAAATATTCTGGAAAGAGATCACAGTTGCCTTTGTGTCAGTTCAAGTCGGATCAACCCTCGGTAGCCTGGGCGGGTGGGGAGGGTGCCGGGTTAGCGGGAGGTGCTGGTGCTGGTGGTTTTGATGGTGATGGGGGCGGGGCGGGGAGGGGGGGGGGGGGTTGGCTTCAACATGCGATCCAAGAGGCTCAAAAGTCATTCACTCGACAGTTGCCGTCCGAGAGTGGCGTTTTTTTTTCCCCGCTTCTTTGGCATGCACAGCATTCTCTGTGGTGCTCCCGCGTCACCGCAACCCAATCCCGAGTATTGACACCCTCAAACATCATCAGCAGCGCATCATCATCGTCAGCCTAAAGCAGAGGTCCTCAATTTGTGTGTGTGTGTGTGTGTGTGTGTGTGTGTGTGTGTGTGTGTGGGGGGGCGGGGGGGGGGGCACATTTGGAATAGGGACTATTTTTGCTTTTCCATTTTAAAGGTTACCACTACTTGACATTTGTGTTTGACTTCCACAAATGGATATGGTTGACTTTATTCAGATCAGCTTTTGCGAGTGGAGCGAGCGGGTGCATGCGAGGCGGCCAAGCGGTGACAACCGATGTTTTACAACACGACAAAACAGAATCGGCCGTGGAAGGCATTGGACTGCTCATATCGGGTTGTTTTGCTCACATACCAAATGAGTTAGCAAATTTAGAAATGCTCATTGGAATTTAAAGTTCATCTTTTTCGATGTTCAGGCACTTTGGGATGCCCAACGTTGTTTAATTTAGCATCGGAACAGAACCAAATCTTATTTTAGTCGGTTTGAGTGAATTCATTTGCATCATCTCCATTCTAATATCCCCGAGGCATTTTCACCCTACGCTTGAATTGAGGACCCCTGCCCTAAAGATCGGTCGCCATCCATCCCCCTGGAGCCCCTCTCTTATGCCAATGCGCCATCCAAGCGTCATGCCAGCAAATGGGTGCTTGCGCAAGTACTATCAGGGGGGAGGAAGGGGGTGGTTCTTCTGAGTCAGTCGGCCAGTTCGCTCCAGTGAAAGCAAAAGGCTGAACAATGCCGATTGGTCTCCGGATTGGTCTCCCGCTTAGAAGAAGAAAAAGAAAAAAAGATCCAATTGGACACTGGGTCGAATTTGGCGGTTGGCTGGTGTCGAAAACGCGGGAGGCTTGCCCGGCAACCAATCGGTGTCGCTCAGGCCCGTCTTATCATACGTGTCGTATATATGCGCATAGGCGGCGTGTACGCACATATACACAGTACAAGGGCTCGACGTGTACTGTATGCATAGTTACATAAAGTCGGGCTCAACGGGGGGTTAGGCCGTCGTCAAGAGGCTATCGCAAAACGATCAGAACATCAGAGCAGCAGGCTTAAGAAAATCCAACAGCAATTGGGAAACCTACCGCCAGTGACCATCCCGCACAGTCATCAGACACAACACAGATAAGGAGGACATAGAAGGAAGAAACACAAATTAAAACAAAACACACGCAGGAGTCAACAGGAGCAACACCCCGAGAAATGACGGTGGCCCCTCCAAGCCCGCCCTCCGCGGAGTAGAACCCAGCGTAAAGTCACAATAAACCGGACGCTTCGAAAAAACATCGCCAGCGATGGGGGGGTTAGCGCGCTAACTGTTCGCATTCAAAGTCGGATCGGAGCGCCTCCCGTTTTGTCATTTCTCGGGGCGCGTGCCGCTTCATGAGCTCCTCATGAGACAAACCCATAAAAGATCACAAAAATCTGAACGTCATTACGATTTTAAATAATAATCATCATCGTCAAAAAAACGGGAGCCATGTGTTAGCCATGGTCAGAAGAATAGCGGCTCTCACTCATGCAACGCAGATGTGAAGCTTTGTTTCCCCACCACCCCTCAAAAAAACGCGACGTCAAATCAATCAGTGATTTACTCGCCAGGGAATCTGAGCGTTTCTCCCTTTCGCGACTTTTGAGCTCGACTCTCTTTTTTGCCATCGCTCGGAGCACAACCGTGACTTTCAACAAACGCGTTTGGCTACGCGGCACAACCCAAAGCGTTGCGGTCGCTCGTCAATCTTGAACCGCGGCGCCGACGGGCCGGTACCTCGGTTTTGGCCCCGTCCTTGACGTCCTTCATGTTGATGGCGTTTTTGCCTTTGTCCTTGCCCTTCTTCTTGTTCTTCTTCTTGAAGATCCACTTTTTGCACACGCAGAAGCAGCAGGCCAGCACCAGGATGATGGCCACGAAGGCGATGGACACGATGGCCCACGACGGCACTGCGGAGGGAACGAGAAGCCGCATCGGATCACATCGCTCGCTTCGACGGGTTCGTGGTAGAAAAAAATGCCAGACGAAACTAGCTTGCGTGGGGGGAGGGGAGAGTAATGCACAAAACCAAATTCCCTTTTGGAGACGAGGCATGCTAATTATTCTCCTCGCGCACCCTCCCGGACGCTCCTTATCGTCTTCATCGAGCACACGTCGGCCAATGAGAAGCACTTGCGTGCTCCTTAATTAAAGCCGGCCCGAGTCCCAGAAAGCCATAAAAGCCTCCCCTAATTAACGACATTGTGCGAGTGTCTTCTCTCCAGAGAAAAATAGCACAAGAGGGACAGAGCGGGGGGAATAAAAGGCGAGATGTACAAAGCCCTTCAACTGCTTATCTGTTGTTACGCCGAGACGTTAAAGGTGCTTGCTGAAAAATGTCAGACTAGCAAGCATCAAACAGCTGCGGAATTTTCCATGCTGAATTGTGAGAGGATTTCACTGAATACGGACATTTTCATTTCACCGTCGTCTTATGAGACTGCCGTTAAAAGCGAACGGCTAACAGACAATTTCGTTTTGAAAACAATGGAACGGAAGCGCGCGTCCACATGCAAGAAGATTCATGCCAGGTTCACTTCCATGAAGCGAAATTGAGCTCCTCCCCGACATACTTTGTCAAGAGCTGGTCTCTTTGTCGAGATATCTCATTATTCTCTCGACTCTCACAGGCATATATTTTTTATCCTCTGCAAAGAATGACTAAAACTACTGCGGCTTACGCCATGTAGCAATTTTTATCCTCATGTCCGCGACTGTACTACCTCCAGGCGGCCAAAGGGGCGCACACCAGGAGGAGCTGCTCGGCGTCCATCCCAAGTGCGGCAGAAAATGTGGCAAAAAACTGTCAACTTCTTTCCTTTGTAAATGTCAGTGTTGTATTATTGTGTTATTTAAACAGAGTCTTCACCAACCACGCTGAACTAATCCAATATGGCAAGAGCCTGTTGGCTCACTTAACCTTGGCCGTTACGTCTCGCTATGACGACCGCGAGCGGCAGTGAGGCCGCGCCCGCGCCTTCCGCCGGGTTTGCTTGTTGAAGCAAACAACATGACACGCGCGTCCTTCATGAAGGAAGAAGAAAAGAGAAGGAGATACGGCTAATAATCCATCTCAAAGAAGCTAATTCCCGTGTCTTTTCTTCATGGAATCTCATTGTTCTGCCGAGAATGCTATCGGGCGCTCGACATGGCGGCCAATTTACAGGCACAATAACCGGCGACATGTTTTATGACTCGCTCTTTTTTGCTCTTCGCGCATTCGTTCCTGGAAATAAAAAGATTCTTGTAGCCCATTGTGGTGTTGCGTTCTGGCCTGTCGTTCTTGGAATGTTGATGCAAATCGGCAGCAGAAGTGCGCTAGCAGTCAGCCCAAAGCTTTCGAAAGCAACCTGTCCAAACATTTCCCCGGAACTACATTTCAGAGTTGTTTTCCGCCTGAAATATTTTTTTTATAAATTTTTTTTTTTTTAAAGAATTGTTGATCCAAATTCCAAATAAAAACTGAGAAATCCCATCATCCTCGAAGGAGTCCACTTGTAGTAAATTGATGATTTGGAAATTGTCGATTTGCAGGGGATATTATATAACAGAATAACCAGAATATTTTTGAAAATACAAAACATGACTTTCATGGCGTCATTTTAGTGTGTCAAATTTTCAGACTTTGGATTCTATTTTTGCTGTAGCGTAGCATATGACTGTTCCGTGCAGGTTTCCATCTTTTCCTTAACCTTGGCAACGACCTCTGAAGCTGCGCCTGTCATCTCGATGCAATTTTATTTTGGTAAACACGCGCAGGCATTTCTCCGCGGGCACTCGTAAATGTCTCGGTGCGTATTTGTAGAAAATAGGGCCACTACTCTTCCACAGGAGCTTTTCTCCCCGCGGTGCGAACTGCTATATTTAACCGAGTCGGATGACGCGCTGCAAGCTCACGCGTGGATTTCACTCGCCAACATGTATGTGCGCCACTCTACTGGCAGGTGTGAATGTAACGAGCGAGAATGCCGCCCGCAGGATGCAGGATGTGTATGTTGCTGCTTTGCAATGATAAAAAAAAAAAAAAAATCAAAAATAGCAGGGCAGCAGTGATTCATTTGCATAACTTGAATATTTGGATGACAAAAGGTCCATCAAGCTTCTCAAACTGGCGCTGAGAGAAAACGCCGACAAAAACAGCAAAGCTCTCAAATGCTGACGGCCTGGCGTCTGCCCTAATTATATTTGAAACGAGATCAACATCTGAATTACCCCCCCATGAGTTTCCTCAAAAGGAGCCGTAATATTATTGCAATTATTCGACTTTTATCAAGCCTTCAGTTCTCGGATGTCTGAAATGTAGATGACGGACGGCTCCGTCGTTTTAAAGCCATGTCAAGATCTCAAGTAATGACGCGTACAAAACGCTCTGCTTTCTGTCGAGGCGACATCATTTTGACTTTTTATTTTTAGCAACCGTCCATTCTATGGCTTCCAAAAAAGCGGACGGCGAACCGGAGCCGCCACTTTCGGGCCTTGTCGAGATTCGAAATGACAAACACCATCAAATGGGAACATGCGAATGGAGAATAAACAGTGGCGCTTGCTCAACCTGGTGGTGATGCGAGCACAATAGCTCTCCATTATTTTCTGCTCCGGCACCCGAGGAAGATGGAAACATCGCGTGCCCTCCGATTCTCCTCCGTGACTATTCATTTGTCGACAAAATTGTTCCGGCTGCAGCTCCGCATCGCCAGCGTACCGTTAGTTCACCTTCAATTTCGAGTCGACATCGTTGGGAAAAATTGTTGGGGACCACTCACGTGGGATCTTGTTGAGTTCGTTCATGAACTTGTCTTTCAGCTTGGAGAAGGCCTCGTCCTTGGGCCCGGCGCCGGGGCCGCCCGCCATGTTGGTGGTGTTGCCGGACGACGAGGAAGAGGAGGAGGAGGAGGCGGTGGGCGCGGGAGCCGCCGCCAGCGCTTCCCTCCGACTCTCGTTCATCTTGCCGAGCCTGCGTCATCACGGCAGACAAAGACATAAAAAAAAATATTTTTTTTACCCCCCTTCCTTCGGACAGACGTGCGCGAGGTTTGGTGAGGCGCGCCGGCATCTGCCAACTAAGTCTGGACAGCTAAGCACGTGTAGTCACAACAAAGCTGCTCACGCTTTGCTTAAACGGGAGATTATTTATTAGCCCCGTGCGAGGCGGGCAATAAATGTCGGCGCCGCTTTCAGATTTAATTGAATCGAGTGTTTGCAAGACGGCCCGAAAGGCCGCCGCACGTGTGTTTGTGTCAACAAGACACGACTAAGCACACATGTAAAAATCACCTGGACCACAAAAGCCACGTGGGAGCGATGAGGGTGTTTTTGTGCTTTAGAGTGAGTCATCAACCTTGCTCCGCCCACAAACAATGAAAAAAGAGAAAAAAATTCTTTCAATTCAGCGGAGTCCTTCTGTCGAGTAGAAGCGCTTCAAACTTGGTCGCAATTCATGCAAAATCTCCAAGAGGAGTTCGCCTTTGAAGGACGACCGTAAAAACGGCTAAAGGCAACCTGGAAAATGGCCACTTCAGAACAAAATGGCAGACAGTTCCTGTGTATGTCAGGCCTGGCCCCTTGAAGGTTTTTTTTTTCTTTCTTTTTTTTGTGCGTCTACTCTCCATAGACAAGATGACCAAATGTTTCAGATTTCAGGGTGAAAAACTGCTTCAAATGGGCCAAATGACCTCAAATGGCCTATTTTCAGGCATGACTTTCATGTTGCCTCCACGCCAGCCTTCCGCGCCGCCTCCCGCTTGACGCTTTCAAACGACAGTAGGCAGCGATGCTTGAATCTAAACGCTGTCGTGCTACCTTTTGCACCTTCATGACTCATCCTCCTTTGGCACGCCAACTCCCGCTCGCTCTCCTCTAGCGGCGAGAGATCCACTTCAGCTCGTTTCAGGGGATAAAGCCGAAGCGGCGGTGACCTTTTCCGAGTGCGCTCGTGTCTGTGCGGGAATATCATGCATAGCATACATCCGGCCCCCCGTGCGCCGTTTTGACGACCTCTAAGCAAAACAAGCACAAAATGGCCGCTCGTTGCTCCCTGCGAGACACCGCGGCGCATCCTTTCCACTCCACTGAAGTGTCACATTCGATGTTCCGGCAGGCGGGGAAAAAAAGACACGCATTAAATCGGATTTATAATATGAAGACATCACCCAAAAATATTTCCAATGCATTACTTTGATCGATATTCTGAGATGTAGTCATGTGTAAATTAAAACAAAAAAAAACTGCAATAGAGTCATTGAAAAAAAAAAAAGTGTCATTAGTGTAGTATTTGTCTGTTGGATGTGTGGCTTGAAGGGGCGTGGCCTAGCGAGTGGTAGGCATGGTTTGCAGCCGTGCCTTACAGCAGCTCCGTGCGATTTGGTTTTCCTTTCCCACGCACAAGGGCATCACAGAATCGCGTGTGACTCAAATTTTGCCTTGCAACACGAAAATATTTACCATGCAAGTGATGACTTGTGACTCAAAAAACTCCAACGTTGGGACACTCGAGGAAGTCAAGGCACGGCCGTCTGCATATAATGAAATCATGAAAAAGATATACAACGCAGACAGAAAGAATAGTCGAAGAACAGAATCCGCTCCATCGGCTGTAAACCTTCAACCCAATTACAGAGCAGCCAGATGGCCCAGCACGTCCCCAAACGCAGCGCCAATGCTGGAAACAACACACAGTTCCCTTCTCTCTATCTGGGTCACTTCCCTGGCCGCTTACCTCGCTCGGCTACGGTGCCGCCATCATACTCTTCCTCCCCCCAAAAAAAGAAACCCATACACCAGCGTCTGTATGAATACAAAAAGGTCCGTCGAGCGGGAAGCGGGAACACGGTTCACATCCTTCTTGTAGCTTTCAATGAGTTAATCATGCGGTAAATCAGCAATTACAACCCCTTTATCGATAATTCTCGCTAACTATCGACAAATGTCAACTGAAATGAATTCCGACGCTAAGTCCCCTGGAAAATGAGCCGCAAAACGCTGCGTGTCAAAGCAAAACGGCAGACGTGGCTTTTGGTGACGACTCGTCCTGCACAAATTTCACGTGGCTCAGGCAAAACGTCTTCAGGCGAGCAATTTTCAAAAGGTTCCGTCAATCCCCAATTCGAACCTTTTGCTCAATAACCACCTGCTAACCGTTCACGTCCGATACAACGTCCCAAATGCTATTGTCTGGCTAGCATAAAAAGAGGCAGGCTGAATTGGGCCACGATCAATAACGTGGATCGATGCGGAGCACGCAGAGCGGAGGCAGACGCGTTTTATTTCAGCGTACGAGGGCGGCCGTGAAAAACCCGCTAATCAAGTCTGATTGCCTGCGAGTGCGTCGCCGCTGACGACCGCTTCGACACCACTCACGGGTTTTTCATGACGCTCGCCGGCTCGGGAATCGGGTACTTCTCGCAGATCCCGGATAAACCAATCGAAACTAATCAGCGCGAGGACACTTGTTCGGGTCCAAAGGGAAACGGCAACAGTTTAATTAGCATGCTGTCGAGTCGAGAGAGGCGATGATATTTATCTGATGTGTGAGCAGAGTTTTGGGTTTGTTGGGTCCGGAGTTCTTCTTTCTTACCACATAGGGGTGGGGGGGCGTTGACGGGGTTAGAGAGTTGAATTTATGCTAGGGGGGGGCGTGACGTGCCGAGGTGGCACGTAAGAGCCAAATGTCACCGGCTCTGGAGCGGCTCCCCTCGAGTAAAAGGCGTGGTTAGTGAACCAACGCAGTCATTTGCGGCTGTCAGTCACGAGCAGGACGCCGGGCGGCTGCCGACACGTGTCCCACGCGGCGGGGCGCGTCTTTAGAAATATAATAAGGCGCCTTGTGACCGCCGGCTGCGGCGGCCGATAAGAAGAAGGAAGTGGCTCCTTGCGCCTTGTCCCGCTCGGCCTCTTTGCTCACCTGCAGCCAATCTCTGGAGGTAATGCAAGTGGAAAAAAAAAGTTATTAACCTCGCTTTGCTGCCAGGCCGCGACAGCTCTATTAAGGCCGCGGCTCAAGGATTTCGCCGCATTTTCAATTACGCCTTCCAAAAGCGTCGCAAAGCTAAGTAGAGGGAAGAAAGGAGCCGGCCGCGAGCCTTATCGCTCTTCTCTTGTTCCCGCGGCAGCGCGCGCGCTTGCTGCCCGGACTGCCGGAGGGGACAACCGGTCCAGTTATATGACAGACAAGGCACCCCGTGGAAAATGGGTCGGCCATTCAGCCACAAAATGAAGTGGACCCAAATCAATAAGTGGGCGTGACAAAAGGGAGGGCCGACACACCGACGGATCGCGGGCCACTTTCGGCTCTCAGAATCTCTCTCTGTTGGTCTTCACCACCAACACAGGTGGTCAAACTGTTCTAACGGCCGACTAAAGGAAATGGCGTACGAGTTCAAACCAAGGTCTTATCGGTAAGGCCCTCAGACTGACTTGTCACTCACCCGGTGGTGATGCAGCATCAGCAGGATTCAATATCTCGTTCAAGGGCACTACGACATCATCACAAGGGCCAGGGATGGAACCCACAACCTCTGGGGTGGGAGACGACCACTCTGCCGCCGAGCGCCGCCGCCTGGAGGTGGGTGAAAGCTCGCCGCGTAACACACTGGCCGCTTCCCGGCCATCAAATGTTGACGCTGACCTGGACCAACAAGGCAGCGTGCCCGGGGGGGTCGCCTCAGCTTGGCGCAGAAGGCCAGGTCGCAGGGCCGAGTCGAAACGATAACGGGAGACGTTTGCTTAACCTGTGCCTCGCCCCGGGGGGGAAAGCCTGCCCGGAAACCGGTGGCAGGGAGAAAGCAGTGGGATGAAGCCCTTTAGACGCTGAAGCGCAGCTATTCCGGACTCGTTGCTTTTTAAGGCCCTGACGTGATTTCCTCCAGATGTCCTGAGCTGGGGAGCCGCCGGCGAGAGACGACGATGATGCGATGAGGCAAACCTCTGCCGTATTCTCATGTCGGCGCAAGCTTTTCCCCCCACACGGAAGAAAACGACCACGTTTGGGGAGAAGCGGAGTCACAACCGAGGCCTCCCAGATGACATTCCACTCAGTGGCCGCAGCCCAGTTTTTCTCTCGCCGCTCAGCTCTTCCCACCTCGCCGCGCGTCGAGCTCGCCGCCGCATTTCTGGACTGAAGAGGTTTTTGAAAGACAAATGGCAAATGGTTGCCTGACACAAATGTTGCTCCGGGCGGCCAAAATGGCGAACGTCATTGCAGGGAGGATGAATTTGAAATTGGAAGCGGTTGAAGTTAAGATCGGCCAGCGCTGTTCCTCTTGAAGGCCCCGACCGGGCCAGATGGGATTCAAATGACAGCGCGGAGAAGCAAAAGTCAAATGAAGACAACAACAAACACATTGTCACGTTGCTCATCTGCTCGCGGTGTCATCGAGAGACTGGCGAGGAGACAAACACCTTCGGCAAATAAACGCCGTGATTAGATGATGGCGGCACAATGGGGGCGCAGCGTAAACACTGGTGACACAAAGAAAGTCGTCTTTGACGATGTGCCGCTGCTTTCCCTCCTCGCGCCAAAAGTCATTTCAAAGTCGTCATGGAAGACGCGCTCGCTTTGTTTTCGTCGACAGGGTACTCCTCCTACGACAATTGAGACGGAGAAAAAAAAAAAAAAAAAGAACAGGCTCTTTTCTTTGGACTTGAATGAGCTGTCGCGTTCCGATCTGGATGCCATTTTAAACGAACACAACAGCCTTTTGAAACTCATCGCGCTGCCTCAAGAACGGGGCTGAAAAAACTGTCAAGAGCGTGCGGCCGGTGCCCCAACAAACAGGTATTGGCAGTTTGTCGCTAAAAAGACGTACTCGGGAAAACGAGCGTTTCTGGGCTTGCTTCTGGACCTTCAACACCATCACTGAAATTTGACTGGGACACCCTTGCTGGCTGTTGAACACATCTCCGCATCTTGACGCCCGACAAGGTTTACGGCACGTGTGGCGCTTGCTCGACAGGCGCACAAGATACCACCCGAGACGTTTCTGTAGCGGCGAGGCATCAAACCCGGCGATAGGGATCTGAGGCGACCGCATCCAGACAGCCTGAGAAATCGGGACGAAATTGCTGCTGGAAAAACACGAGTCGGCAGGCAGCCGCGATGGCGAGATAGGGAGATGGAGGGTCCGCCGTCGGAAAAGCCTCCATGGGTGAGACGGACGCTTATTTTTCCAGGGGGGGGTTTTTTTTGTCATCTGCGAGATGATAAAAGGGGATTTTCGAAAAGCGAGCTTGACCAAAAGACTCCACCGCAAGCATCTGCCCCGAAACATCTGTTGCGGAGGACGCCCGAGGCAACGGGAGAGAGACCCTCCCGCCTCCTACATGATCATTATCACCGCGAGCGACGGCCAAATCGGCGGCGGCGGCGTCGTCCAAGTTACGCACGGGTGAATTTTGGCCGTCGAGCGGCGGCATTATTAAAGCAAATGAGCTCGACGAGGGGCTGTTTATTTGAGTCAAGTAGGTTTTTTAGTAATTAGTCACCAGGCGAGTGTTCATTCCCATGATGAGCGCCAACGAAACTTGCGCAGCTGCTGGAGCGCAAACACAGCACTATTTGCAACCTCCCCAAAAGAAGATTGATCACCACCAGCTATTGTCGATACCCAAACACATTAGAAACTCTGTTCTCAAAACGAGATTGCTGAAAGATGAGAACGACGCCAGCTAAATTTTCAGGTATCACTTTGGGGCATTCCTCAAAGTTGTGACTTTTAGGCCTCGCCGTCTCACTCGCACGTGGATCCCCATTTCTGCGCCCGGAGAAGCCGCCGCGCCACACTATCTCGTCGACACCAATTCCCGGCGGCGCACTCTGCAGATAACTTCCTCTGACACGTGCCGCCCCGTCGCCCCAAAACGCAGAAGCCGCGTCCAATCTCTCCGCTCGTCTCAATTTGGAGGAAGGTAGCTGTGACCGCCGCGCGGGAGTCGCCGAGCTTGGCCGATCCCATTTATACAGACGCGCCGTCGACGCTATTTCATCCTCCCTCTGCTTGCTGCAAGCGTGAAGAAACGGAATGAGCTGTTTGCGCATTCACTTGCTCGCGCCGACACCCTCTGACAATGACTAAAACATTGCGACGACTAACAAAACACTCACATCCTCTTGTCTGCGGTCTCGGGCAAAATGGCGCCCGCTGAATCCGTTTATAAGGCCGGTTGTCGAGATGAAAACACAGATAGGGACCATATCGCGTTACGGCCGGATGCGTGGCGGCGGGAATTTAATCCCGAAAACACAGTGACGGGATTGAATGCCGTGTAGCGAGAAGGGATGAACGTGCTCAGGTTCCGAGGACTAATCCGAGGCCCCGAACTCTGAAGGCCGACTGCAAAATCCCAAGTCTAAAAGCCTTCGTCTACCTCCCAGTTTTTAACTGTAAATCCAATCACAAATCAGAAAAAAAAAGGAGATGAACAACGCTTTCGAAGCAAACCGCACGGTTTAATGACTCGGAATAAAACACCGCTGCCTATTTGGGGTGGTTTAAAAGCCTCACTTTTGTCCAAACATCCTTTCGCAATCAGGAGCGGAACGTCACCGAGCCTGTTAATTAGACACGTGCTAATTTAAAACGTGGCAGGTGACAATGTGACGGGGCTTATTTTGAGCATGAGGCTGCGGCGCCTGCCAAAGAACAACTTTTTTTTTTTTTTTTTTTGCCTCAAACGTGACGCCTGTGTGGACCAAGTCGTACCTGAACCGACGAGACGGGAAGAGGCCGACAGAGCGCGAACAGAAAATCTTGAGCGCCGGCTGACAGGCGAGAACCTCGCAGGGTGCCCTGAAGCAACGACCTTTTCGGAACCTCGCTTGCTTTCGAGTTTTTTTGGACCCTAAAATCTTCAAGGAAAACCACGACGAGCGCTACCGGGGTCGGCCGAGTAGAAAGGCAGACGGAGTCCGGGCCACCTTGGAGCGCGGCCTCCGGAGCCGAGCGGGCCACGCAAACATTTCATTATCCCTCCCTCATGCGGAGTCTCGGCGGACGCGACCTCGCGGCTCCGCCATCTCCTCTCATTTTGCCGAGAGAACGGGAGCCGCGCGCGTGAACGGGGGGCTGCTTTGCGGCTGAAATTGCACCATTAGGTGAGCTTCTGCAGCGGCTCCAGACCTCAATGTTCCCCCGAGTCGGGAGGAAATACAGTGACCTTCGCGTATTAAGTCGCTGATTGTGACCCATCATCATAATCAATGGCTTTTACACTGAAGCATGTAGCCAATAGCTCCTTCACCGGCAAACATGGCCTGAAGTGATTAAAGCCAATTGGGTACCGAAGATCGCGCGTCGGGGAGAAAGGTGCGCGGCGACCGGCTGTGATTATAAAGACGGATCGCCTCCTACGCCAAGCAAAGAACACTCCTCGTTACGCTAAAAGTCAATTACGAGCTCTGCGGAACGCCGCGAGATGCCACAAGGGCGCGCTGATTTCGGACGGAACGGCGACGAGTGCTGAAGACGATACAATTAGGCGCCATTGTGCTTGGAGTGGGAACCTCTCCTGCACCCATCAGAGAGCACGCCGGGATGCTCGCTTCGCCAAGTACGCCGACGCTTGAGGTCAGCCGAGAGGACCCGGTCTCAATCGTAAACAAAATTAATCAGCATTTACTGGTCGGAACAAAGTGTCCGCAGGAAGACGGAGATTAACCGATGATTTATGGCCGGCATTAATTGCTAGCGGCAGCCCGCGCATCCCATTAGAGCGCTGAGATTTCTTATCGATGGCTGCAAATGAACCGAGATGGCGACTCATTGCGCATGTCCGATGCGGAATGTGGACGTTACAATGGCGGTCGCGATCGGCGCTCGCCTGGAAATGTCCGAAAAATCCTCTAAAATGTGCATTTGATAGCACTGCTTGTTGTCGATTTCGCTGCGCCACGGATTTTGCGTCATCCGGGTGCTCGCTTGACCAATAAAGCCCAAAAATACGTTTTGACACCGGAGATGTATTTTTTTCTCCCTCCTTTCAAACACCTGAGAGTGAAGCCGGCGCTTCTGACATTTACAGGAATTAGAGGGTGTTAGCAAGCAAACGACAAGCACTTTGTCTCTATTTAGCCGAGGCGGCGAGAGCATTACAACGTGGATCTTTTCCGGCGGCTTCAAGTGCACCTCGCGCCAGGATGTTGCCTTCATGCTCGCTGGTGTGGGGGCTTCCTGTGAGTCCGAACATCGTTTCAAAGGCGTCTTACATTTTTCAGTGGCTATTTTCAGCCGAAAATAGGATTTCTTTGACTAGGCATCTACTTAACTGGGGTGGGGGTCCCGCGAGCCGACTCGAATCCACCCTTCATTTCCTTTCATTTATGTCTAATTGGAGAAAGCCCAGCGCCCTCCAGATGTCGACTGCCTCCTCCAAAATAGCAGCAAAATTGTTTTCTCATGCAAATGACTGCTTGCTTGCTTGCGTACGTGCGTGCGCGCGCGCGCCCTAGCTTGACCTTGAGCTATGTGTAAACACTCCAGACTGATGTGGAGGGGAAAAAAAAAAAATAAAGTGGAAAGTAACAACCAGCTTGCCGCTTCCTCCTGTCACACGCTGACAGCGGAGAGGTGGGTGGCGGTGGACGGGGCAGGGCGGGGGTGCGAGAGAGCTCACCCGAGGGATAGAAAGTCCAGACGAGAGATTTTGACAGTCGGCAGAAGCGGGCTGGATTTGAAAGTCCGACGTGGCTAGGATTGGACGCCTGTCTTTTGTCCTGCGACCAATCCACGCGCACTGCTTTTGCAAGAGGGATGGAGGGGAAGCAGCGTGACTGAATGGCCAACTAGTATTTGGGCACAAAGATCCATACTGGTGTCGAAAAAAACAAAACTCCATTTCAAAATAAAAGAGAGGTTTCTGTCGATACTTGAAAATATATTAAGCTCTGCTCTCCATGCTGGCTACAATCTGTTTGCATTAAGGGAACGGCATCATCTTGTTTCAATGCCTTTATTTCTTTTTTTTTTCTGTCACTAACGAATATAAATGAATATTCATCGTCAGCTTACGCGAAGGCGCGCCAGGATTTCGTGGACGTAGCCGAGGCGAAACTGCCACGGGGCATTCCCGACTCGATTGTGTAATTATGAGTGGGGAGTCTGATTTTTGGCCGGGGGGGTGGAAGGGCGGCGTGTTCCTGTACTCGCAAATCAGACCTGCAGGCTATTGTGGAAAAAGACGGCCATTACGGTGAAACAAATGCATCCCAGCAGCCAATCTGTGTCTAAAACGACAAGACGAGGAGGGCACGACTTTGTCTTGTGGGTGAAAGGAGACTCGGAAAAATAAAAGCAGCAGGTCTGCACGCGCTCTCTCTCCCGAGGCACTTTTCCCGACATGATCCTATTTTGAATGCTCCCGTTGGGTAATGAGGTTATTTGTCTTGTGCAAAAGGAGAGACGGATCTATAGTTGTCACGCTTTTTCCTGGCCGAGAGATGAATGCGCTCAGTCTGGCCTTGGCCCCCTTTAACAAACACGCACAAAAAATAAATAAATAAAATGTTAAAAAACCCACAAAAATCATTCAGCTCGTGGATAAAAACCGTACAAGCTGCCATTTTGTAAGACCACAAACAAGAAAATCCACGACAGCCAGTGGCCTTGGCCCCCTTTAACAAACACGCACAAAAAAAATATATAATAAATTTAAAAACCCACAAAAATCATTTTGTACCGTACAAGCTGCCATTTTGTCAGACCCGAAACAAGAAAATCCACGACAGCCACTTGATTAGGTACACCCAGTAAGCCTCACCCGCACATTCCCGCGAACGGAGGATGAGCGTGTTCACGCCTACGGCGGGAATCCCATTATCATACAGGGATCACGGTTGTCATAGAAACCAAGAACGGCACACGCGTAAGCCGTCTATCTCGCACGTGTGCGCCAACGTTGGGAATTAGTGTGAAAATTCAGCCGCGGATGCGAGCGCCACTGCCGTTTGGTTTCTCCTCCGGGTGCTTCGTGTGCCCTGGGACGACTTTTGCAAATGATATTCAAGGGTCCATCAACCCGGCACGCCAAGTGCTGCCTGATTCATCGTGAGGTGAAGCGTTATCTCGCTACGAGTCACAAAATGTGAACCCGGCGCCACAAATACAGATTCTGAATAATTATTTTGCATCCAGCACACGTGCACAAATTGGCACAAGTTTTTTTTTTTTGCAGTTCTTTTGCATCAATCACAAGATGTGAAGTGTAACTTAGAGCAAGATGAAGTCTCACTTCATGATAAATTGCTCTGTGTTTGCTGAGCTGGATGCAAAATCAAACAGACGACGACATGAATCCAGCACCACAAATACAGAGTGATTTGTAGCAGGGCCAATTCAAAATCAAAGCGACATGAAGGCGGCATAGCGAGTGCAGAGTTGCGTTCGGCGTCACGCACCCAAACGGCCTCCGCTGTGCTCCATCACGTGAAAGCTCAAAGACGTTTGTCGGCGCCGTTAAGGAGGATCGATGTCGCGATCGATATGGTTAGAAATAAGCTGACAATGAGAGAGTCCTCCCTCTCAGGTCAGCACGCAAGGCGATCGCCAGATAACATCCAAACACACAAACACCAAAGGTTAGCAAAGCGCGGCGAGCGGTGCGTCACTCAAGCTCCACGCCGTGATTGACGCGCGAGAGAGCACCCGAGGTCAGACGCCATTGACATTTTAAAACGGGGTTATTTATTTATTTATTCCCTGTTTTTTACTCTTTTGCGCAATCATTTGAGCGACACGGCGAAAGCGCTCCCTTTTGTGCGGTTGTATGCTTGGTCGTAATTGTCAAACCTATTCAATTATCTGGCAACCCGCTGGACTCTCCAAAGCAAATTGTGCAGGCTCAAGCCGTTTTCTGCATGGAGGAGATAATTGCTTTCTAGGAAACGTGGCATCCAAGAAAGCGGCTTTTATAATTACTGTCATCAGAAGGAGGCAAAATTGGGCGAGAAAATGAACAATAAGGATGCTTGAATTCTGCCATCAGTCCAAAGAAACACACACACACAGGATGCCAGGTTTTTTTTTTTGTGTGTGTTTGTTTTGTTTTTCCAGAAAATGCTCATTTGCTGATTACAAACAACACTCAATGTGCTGCTAATTTCCCTTTGGAGCAACTTTAAAAATGAAAATACGTTGGCTCAACTGCACCCCTCTTTGCAAAACACATTCAGAGGCAACATGCCGGGGCAGTAATCATCTTGTTTCAATGCCTTTATTTCTTTTTTTTTTCTGTCACTAACGAATATAAATGAATATTCATCGTCAGCTTACGCGAAGGCGCGCCAGGATTTCGTGGACGTAGCCGAGGCGAAACTGCCACGGGGCATTCCCGACTCGATTGTGTAATTATGAGTGGGGAGTCTGATTTTTGGCCGGGGGGGTGGAAGGGCGGGCGGGGGAGGTACAGCGTGTTCCTGTACTCGCAAATCAGACCTGCAGGCTATTGTGGAAAAAGACGGCCATTACGGTGAAACAAATGCATCCCAGCAGCCAATCTGTGTCTAAAACGACAAGACGAGGAGGGCACGACTTTGTCTTGTGGGTGAAAGGAGACTCGGAAAAATAAAAGCAGCAGGTCTGCACGCGCTCTCTCTCCCGAGGCACTTTTCCCGACATGATCCTATTTTGAATGCTCCCGTTGGGTAATGAGGTTATTTGTCTTGTGCAAAAGGAGAGACGGATCTATAGTTGTCACGCTTTTTCCTGGCCGAGAGATGAATGCGCTCAGTCTGGCCTTGGCCCCCTTTAACAAACACGCACAAAAAATAAATAAATAAAATGTTAAAAAACCCACAAAAATCATTCAGCTCGTGGATAAAAACCGTACAAGCTGCCATTTTGTAAGACCACAAACAAGAAAATCCACGACAGCCAGTTGATTAGGTACACCCAGTAAGCCTCACCCGCACATTCCCGCGAACGGAGGATGAGCGTGTTCACGCCTACGGCGGGAATCCCATTATCATACAGGGATCACGGTTGTCATAGAAACCAAGAACGGCACACGCGTAAGCCGTCTATCTCGCACGTGTGCGCCAACGTTGGGAATTAGTGTGAAAATTCAGCCGCGGATGCGAGCGCCACTGCCGTTTGGTTTCTCCTCCGGGTGCTTCGTGTGCCCTGGGACGACTTTTGCAAATGATATTCAAGGGTCCATCAACCCGGCACGCCAAGTGCTGCCTGATTCATCGTGAGGTGAAGCGTTATCTCGCTACGAGTCACAAAATGTGAACCCGGCGCCACAAATACAGATTCTGAATAATTATTTTGCATCCAGCACACGTGCACAAATTGGCACAAGTTTTTTTTTTTGCAGTTCTTTTGCATCAATCACAAGATGTGAAGTGTAACTTAGAGCAAGATGAAGTCTCACTTCATGATAAATTGCTCTGTGTTTGCTGAGCTGGATGCAAAATCAAACAGACGACGACATGAATCCAGCACCACAAATACAGAGTGATTTGTAGCAGGGCCAATTCAAAATCAAAGCGACATGAAGGCGGCATAGCGAGTGCAGAGTTGCGTTCGGCGTCACGCACCCAAACGGCCTCCGCTGTGCTCCATCACGTGAAAGCTCAAAGACGTTTGTCGGCGCCGTTAAGGAGGATCGATGTCGCGATCGATATGGTTAGAAATAAGCTGACAATGAGAGAGTCCTCCCTCTCAGGTCAGCACGCAAGGCGATCGCCAGATAACATCCAAACACACAAACACCAAAGGTTAGCAAAGCGCGGCGAGCGGTGCGTCACTCAAGCTCCACGCCGTGATTGACGCGCGAGAGAGCACCCGAGGTCAGACGCCATTGACATTTTAAAACGGGGTTATTTATTTATTTATTCCTTGTTTTTTTTTTTTTTTTACTCTTTTGCGCAATCATTTGAGCGACACGGCGAAAGCGCTCCCTTTTGTGCGGTTGTATGCTTGGTCGTAATTGTCAAACCTATTCAATTATCTGGCAACCCGCTGGACTCTCCAAAGCAAATTGTGCAGGCTCAAGCCGTTTTCTGCATGGAGGAGATAATTGCTTTCTAGGAAACGTGGCATCCAAGAAAGCGGCTTTTATAATTACTGTCATCAGAAGGAGGCAAAATTGGGCGAGAAAATGAACAATAAGGATGCTTGAATTCTGCCATCAGTCCAAAGAAACACACACACACACACAGGATGCCAGGTTTTTTTTTTGTGTGTGTTTGTTTTGTTTTTCCAGAAAATGCTCATTTGCTGATTACAAACAACACTCAATGTGCTGCTAATTTCCCTTTGGAGCAACTTTAAAAATGAAAATACGGTGGCTCTACTGCACGCCTCTTTGCAAAACACATTCAGCGGCAACATGCCGGGGCAGTCGCGCAGACAAAACTCTCAACTCAGGAAGCACAGAAGAACGGACGCCACTCAAGCAATGTCGTGTGGATGCAACCGGACACTGCAGCTTGTTAGGCTAACGTAACTTCTTGGGATGTGCAATTTGTTGAGCCGGATGCGGGAAAAACAAAGAAATCAAAGTTAAATGAATCCAGCACAACTGGTGATTTATTGTGAGATGACGTACGCACACGCGCACGTGCACAGACACGGAAGGGTGCCTCGAAACAGTCCATTAGTGTAGTGTATTAAGTGAATGTCAGACTCCTGCTGCCATAATCCGTCTGCACGCTGGCAGCAATCTCTCCCAGGTGCATCCTGGGTAATTTATTTCTACCAAGGAAGAAAAGCCGCTGGGATGCGAGGTTTCGCGTTGGGGTTGAATGGCGTCGGCGGGTACGTCAGCCGAGGGTTTGGACGAAATGACAGGAAGTTAGTTTACAGCACACGGATGCCGTTTCGTGACGCAAAATCACCAGGCTGTTTAGCGTACAATTTTCATGCCTTCAATTCCGTTCTCATGGTGTCAAACCCTCATCCGGGACGCAGGTTGACAGCGTCGCGCAAATCGCCGCAGACAGGCTAATGAGTAGTAATGTAACGCTACTCACAGTCATATCTTCTTTATCCTTTGCAAAGTGGCGCTACGGCGGGATGTTGATGAACAGCGCACGGGCAGCATTAGGAATCTCAATGTCAATGTGAAACGCGCGCTCCCTTTCCCCCGGAACGTTCCGACTCCCAAATTGCAGTCACGACTGGCGAGGCGAGGACGCCTGAATATTATGCACACGGCGTTCCTCAAAGAGAGCACAAAGCCGGCGCGGGACGCATCTGTAATGGGATCTGTTCCCAGGTGCAGAAAGGCGCTCGTCCGAGATGGCCGATTAGACTCCATTTGGAGTTTGGGGAGAGAGCGCAAGAGGAAAATATGTGACGATAACCTGACGCGCTGCGACTTCCTCTCTCAGATAGCCTCTTGGCATGAGGGGTCTTTTAATTGCTGCTTACCCGCAGACGGCGCAAGTAGCTGATGGCGGCGCAGTTAGCATAGCAACATGTTGGGATACATGACTTACTTGTTTTTCCTTTTTTTTTTAAAAATCTTACCAAATTGAAATAATTACAATTACAGCTGCTATCTCGCATTTGACGGTGTACTGGATGACGCGTTATCCACTGTAGTGACCGCTGCACAACTGTGACATCAAGATTCATTCAAGTTGTCCATCAGTCACGACAGTGGACACAGGTCTTGGTTTTTGTGGGATTTCCTTTCCTTGCACTTACAACATTTAACCATCGGGTGGCAGTGTCCTGGGCGGCGGGCTGCCATCGGCCGCGGCGACCGATGCGCGACTCTGACATCCCGTCTGGCGCTCGAGCAAATCAAAGGCAATTGAGCCGCGTCTGCCGATGGTCCGTCGCATTATGAACACATCTTACACCACTTCACTATCGCACCCGTTCAATTATGGTAATGGCTACATAGACTACAAATGACCCGGGCGGGTTATTAGTTGCCTCAATTAGGCGACATGTGTAGGGGGGAGGAGATGCTGGTTGGCTGTCTGATGGTGGCAAGTGAGGCCGGGGGGCAAGACGTTATTGTTTATGTCAGGCCCTGTGTGCGCACGCGCGCGTGTGTGTTGCACACAATCACTGTCAGGCTGAGAGAACGTCTGCATATTTGTGTGCGTAACACTGGGGAGGGTCTCAGGGGGTCTCTCTGGGGCCACGCTTGCTGTCATCAGCAAAAGACCGACGGGAATAAATGAATCCACTCGCTTGCCTGCTGGGATCAATTACTCGAGACCTTTCATTAGGTACGCCGTCTAATCACAACTGGTGGAAACTTTCTGAACAAAAACGACCATTTTTATTGCTCGAGACAACACTAGCCCGACTGCTGTAAAAAAAGAACTCGGCATCTAGCTCAGCAGCCTGACGACACGAAGGCTAAATAAACACACACGGCGGTCCATTAAGCAGCCTGATTGTGATCGCGCGCGTGTGCGCGCGTGACTCATGCCTATAGTAAATATTCAAATATGGCAACATTATGTAATCACCACACAAGAGGAGTCCTCCATAAAGGCGCTGGTGCGCTGTCCCTGGTCCTGAAAACGGGAACCAGGTTGCACATCCCGCTTGAGGCCCTCAACACAGAATCTCCCTGCCCCGCCCACTTGAGAAGCAAGCCAATCAGAGCACAGGAGGGGCCACCGAGCCACAGTGAACCGCGAGCACCCGAGTGAAAGGAGGAGGTGGCGCTCGAGCAGATATTCATTTTGAAAAATAGATATGAATAAATCCATTTGAAAACACGGAAACAGATTTGAACTGACCAAATACGGATCAATTCTCTGACTACATGTACAGTCCAGTACTCGTATTTGACGTTCTTGCACAAAATTAAAAAAAATAAGCAGATTAATTTCACAAAAATCAGAAATTGAGACAGACTTTTACAAAGACAAACGGCTCCCAAGGTTGTGTCAAGGTCAGAGCACAGAGTGAGGAATGTGCAATCCATCTTGGGCTTGCTATGCTATGTTGTGATGTCTCGATGCTACAACTGTATTTGAATTTGAACTTCACCTTTTTGTTTTTGTTTGGTTGTGTTTTTTTGGTATGGTGCCAGAATCAACTTTTTCATCGCAAGAATCGAGGGTTTTTGTGGAAAAAGATGTAATCACGTGAGCGCACGGGTGGGGCCAAATTGCATGGCAGCTAAGGCTTGCCATGATCAAATGCGATGTCTCCACCATTCAACGGACTCCATTTTCACCCCTTTGAAATCGGATAACTTGGCAATTTGTTTTGCGTGCAAATGGGCGTCAACATTTGGCGGCAAAAAAAGTGAGCGCGTCAAAGTGTTCTCCGGTTTACCACACACATACACCCAAAAGCTCATTTGACGATCTCCTCCTTTCCAGTAATCCCGTCGTCCCCAATCTGACACCTGTCACCGCGCTCGCTTGCTCGCGTGCGCTTCCCACCGCCTCCTGCTTACGACAATCACGACCTTGCGTGTGCGCGCGTCGAGCGGCGTCCTACCTGGCAGCAGTCTCGTCTTAGCGCTGGCTGGCTGGCAGGCAAGCAGGCAGGCAGGAGGTCTTGTTCCTGGTCCCAAGAAGCTCAGGGTGTTGCGTGGCGTCAAGTTGCGAAGCGCCGCTGCATGCAAATGAAAGCAAAATCAAAGAAATGAAAAGCACTCACAAAGCGGACGACGACGACGCTCCCGACGGCACACTTGAGCATCCGGCCAGCGAGAGGCTGCCTCGTCTTCCACTCTCTCTCTCTCTCTCCGTGACAGTCGCTCCTCTCTTCCCGCCCACCTACTCAAGCCCCCCGCACACGCACGCACGCTTACACACACGGGCTCTCTTCCTCTACTGTCAGACAAAATGCACGTATACCCCTCTGCATCACCGCGCTGGCGATTTTCTGACATTTTCTCCGACTCACGCGCACCCTCTGCACTGTGAAAACAACAATCAATGTGTGTGTGTGTGTGTGTGTGTGTGTGTGTGTGTGTGTGTGTGTGTGTGTGTGTGCGTGTGTGTGTGCGTGAGGGGATGATGCCGTGTAGACCCCCAGCCCTCCTCAGCGAAGCGTCGTCAAGGGCATTCCCAGAGAGCGTACGGACGTCCCCCCGCAAAGCAAGCACCACCATGAATGGCTAACGACGAGGACCCTGCGTGTGGTCATGATGTCCACTTGAAATGCAGTCATGAGAAAATTTCCACGTTGATGTGGCTTTAAAAACGACATCTTATTGACAGTACAGGGGATCTAAAAAGTCTACACACCCCTCTTCTCGTGCCGGGCTGTTGTGATATAAACCGGGCCAAGACGTCGTGGATGTTGGGCTCCGCGATTAAAATGATCATCGCGATTCCTGTCATCGAGATTATCGGTCACAATTCTTGACTACGTTCGGGAAAACATTTTGTCACTGCGCTACTTTTAAAAAAACATGCAAACTGCACCCAACAAGTGAACAAATGCTGATCCTTTTGGAAGCACAAGTTCCTCATCTCCATTTTTTGCTGTACTTTGTTCTCTCGCTCTGAATGATTTTTCTAAACACTCCTCCAATAAAACCGTTTTCAAAAGAATCAACTCCAAATGTTCAAGAAGCGTAACGGCATCATTGAATGAGAATCCAAACATTTGTTTCGGAACGAGGCCTAATTGTGTGTCTCTCCCTATTATTATTTGTGTCGCGGGGCAGATTATCAGCACGGAAAAAGGCAGCCGTGTCCATCGCGGGTAATAGAATGTGTCAGGTAGACGTGAGTGCGATACGGCGGAAGGGAAAAACAACGTGGGGAGGGGCTGAGGGTTGGCATACGTGCGGACGCGTGTCAGGGTAAATAAAGCTCGGCTCCGAAGGACGCAAAACACTGCCGAGTGACAACGGGAGGACAAAGCAAACAAGGGGCGTCGATCGCCACCGATTGCGACGGGATCCGATCGCTGCATCGACAACAGCGTCGGGCAAGGTAAGCTAAGCCACCGCCTGCGTGGAATGAATTCCACAGTTTTTTTTTAAGAATAGAGATACAATATTTGGGGAAGAATAATACCCCATTCTCAGTTAATTCCGTTTTTTTGCGGTGGAATAGTCACATGAGAAAAAATAAAACGCATGGAGGGCTTGTTTAGTGCCATTTTGTTGTTTGTCTGCTTGATTGCGTACAGAATTGCGGCGTACTTATTGAACGATTGCAAAATGGCAGCGTGATTATCCATAATGGCTCCGTGACTTCTTGCGCAAATGTCTCCTTTCAGAAGCCTGGCCGGCGTCACATCATTGGCGGACGAGCGGCGCTTGGGAGCGTCCGACGCCTCCACCGCGGTGACATTTACAGCTTTTTGTTAGACCGGCAGCGTGTGCCATTTTGCTTCAGCTTTTTTTTTTTACCCACTCCAAAGTCTTTCTTGTGAAGGTGACAGGTTTCCTTTCAGAAAGATTCAAATGCCCTCCCGCAGATGTCTACGTAGTATTTATGCTTGTTGCTGAGCTACCAGCTAATGCGATGTTGCAATACTCCCCAACCTGAATATCATGCTGCGTTATGCAATTGGCTGGAAATGACATTGAACTGAGGATTCCGAGATGAGATGAGTGTAAGATACTAGCGCTGTGTGGCGCGCACTTGTTTAAAACAAATAACTGAAGCTATCGGGCTAACTGTGCTCAGACGCTGAAGCGGCTTGGCCAAGTTTAACGGCGGTATTTAGAAAATAACCGAAGCCGCAATGGACAATCCAAGCGAAGCTGTCGTGATAAATTTGACCAGAAACTGAAGATACTTTGCTTAACTTGACTCAACCAGTAAAGCTACTTTGCTGGGAGAGAAATTGAAGCTACTTGCACGAGTGTACAAGTGTACTAATTGTACTATATGACTGAAGCTACTCGGCTAACTTGACCTCAAGTTTGGCGAACAAGTTTATTGCATGACGAAAACGACTTTTGTGGAAGCACTGCTGAAAACATAAGCTACTGGGCTAACGTTACACACGCTAAGTTTACATTTTTGACAATGGAAGCTACCATGCTAAAGTTGTTTTCCAAAGAAAAGATTGTAAGAGACGGGACGGAAATAGGCGTGAAATGATTGACGGAGAAATCTTCTCCATTTGTTCCTTCAACGGCCGCCTCCGCCCTCGCTAACAGGAAGCCGGCGCCGCCGCCGCAGCAGCCGTCGCCATGGCTGACAGCCTCGCCGCTGGATAAGTGGCTGTTGAAATATGGAAGTATTCAGAGGCGTCTTTTCAGTGGGCACAGGTGCGCCTTTTCAGCCAACACCCGCCGCCAGCGTTCACACGGCAACACCTGCTCGGGTCAGCAACACTTGCCAACGCCGATGATATCCCGCAGATGTTTGACCTGTGTCGCGGGCCAAAAAAAATGTCCATTTTCGGCTTGGGAAACGAGCGCACGGACAATCCTCGCGACGTTCGGAACGGCAGCGAGGCAAGCGTCGACGCCTCGGGCAGCCGAGCCTGCTCCCGGAGATTCGAGAGGAGGGAGATTAGGTTGGATTTAGGAAGCAAGTAATTACGAGTACCCCCGTGGTGGTTGCCGTAATTTAATTACCTCGGCGACCGTCGTCACTGCCCGCCAACAAAACACAGCCGAGGTGACGAGAGACCGGGTTGCTTGCTTGACGCGGACGCATGACATCTATCGGATGTTTATGAGTTCTTCACATTACGACCGACATTTCAAATCCAATTTTGGAATCGAGTAAAACCCCACTGATCGGGATGCCCCCAAGAAATCGCGTCCATTTGGAAACTATTTGACGCATCATTTGTGCCAACATTCTTAAATTCATTCCTGAAGGCACGGGTCTTGTTGCGCAATCGCGAGGTTTGGTCCTCGCGCAGAAGTGAAGCCAAATCTCACATTTGCAGGTTCAACTCGGATACGACAGAATTGTCCCAGGCCGTGCAAAGTTGCTGATGCCTTCAGTGTTTTAACGTCGGTGATGCATTGTGGGAGATGTGAGGGCCCCTTGGGGTCCACCTGAGCTGCAGATACTCGGCAGCATCGCTGCTGGAGCGAGCAAATGTTGCTGGGATCCCTGCTGTGTGTGTGTGTGGCAGATGAAAAACACGGCAGCACAATTGCTCATTACGCAGAATTGACCGCGTGGCGCAACGGAGCGCGGGCGGCGGGGGTCCGATGATGGATGGATGCCCTCATTGTACGTCGGGTGTGGAAAGCGCAGACGCCCCTTGGCTGCCAGCCCAATTTCATTTTCGTTTAGAGACCTTCACCGCCATCTCCGAGCGCAGCAAATGCGTCCAAGGACCAGGATGGCGAAAACGGACGAAAAGGCTTTCGACGATGCTTTGAGCCTTCTGCCCTTTGGCCGGAGTTTGCGTGCGGTAAATTGCTTCGGCGGGAGACTGAGCGCCCGTCGTACGTTGGCGTAAATGGACGAGGTGGAGAACGAAGAGACGGCAGTTGGCCAATTTCTCTCTTTTGTATCGCTCCCAAATCGGTGCGAGTGGGTGGGATAAAGCATGGTGACGGCGTGGTGTCTACACGGGGCTGGACCGTATACTGTATCACCCCTCTGAGGTCACCTTGACAGGGCCCTCCCTCTTCAGTCCACACGTATGCGGCAGAGCTCCCCAAAAGCAACTCTTGTTTGACTGTCATCCCCGAGTCACGCTAAATAAAGAAAACGGGTTCATACCCTCTGCCTGGGAATAGACAAATCTGGGGGCAGGGGGCGGGGGGAGGTAGTCGGCGCACAGGACTCGCCATTCGCCTTCTCCCGCTTTGGCCGTCGTGCCACTTTGGATCCATCAGGTCCACTAAGAGGGAAGAAATTGGACTTGGCCATCCCGGCCGGGCCGCCCGGAGGCCAAATAGGCTTTAAGGAGGCCCGGATGAAACGCGGCACCTCGGGAAAACAGCGCTCAACTCTGCCTGAACTGACACTGCCGCTGAGATTCACACCTTCGACGTACATACGAGGGGGTCGTCAAGTTCCGCATCATTCAAATATTTGCAGATTTCTTTTAGCCAATAAAAAAATATAGATCTATTTTTTTAAATCCTCAAAGCATTCTAGTGCCCATCAAATATCGCCATCCCGTCTGCCAATTAAAAAAATGCGACGCAAAACGCGCGCGCGGGAGAGTATTTGTCTTTCCGCAGCCATCTGCAGATCTTCTTCCGCTCTCCCTCCATTCCTGCTGCCTTTTCACATTTTCTCCTCCGAGCCGTCTGCTCATCACCTCGTGCCACTTTGCGCAAGAAAGAAAAACGGG
>NW_017806067.1:469382-471009 GCF_001891065.2 Hippocampus comes | reverse complement strand
TTTTCACATTTTCCCCCCCGAGCCGTCTGCTCATCCCCTCGTGCCCCTTTGCGCAAGAAAAAAAAACGGGAAAAAAAAAAAAAAAAAGACAGCAACAAAGGCAGCGCAGACCCGGCCGGCACCGTCAACCCTCTGGACCGTTCCCGCCTAGCGCTAAATGCCACTCCTGTTGCAGAATTCCCGACACGGCAGCGCAAACGTCTTCACGCTCTGCGAGCTTTGCTTATGTAATGACACGGAGAAGAGACAATCTTTGGATCGAGTGGGGCGGGGGACACACTCCACAGGAGAGATATTACCGCGGTAATCTAGACGGAAATGGGGATGTGCGGCGGAGCAAGTCGACCTTGAAGAATTTAACTTTGGCCTGGGCGAAGGGAGTTTATTTGTGTGGATGATTTTCTCGGTTTTTTGAAGTGATTTCCGTCGTTCAAATCGCACGAGCTGATGAGCGAGCTCACAAAAGCGCAGTCGCTGTCTCGTTCTTCACAGTATTTGCCAGCGGCTAATCGCTAATGCTAAAGGCGCCCCGTCGTCCCGGAGCACTGTGCCTCTACGCAAACATCCTCGGCCTTATCGCGACAACGTTTGCAAATATCTCCGGGGCGGAGCTTTTGTCGCAGACGTGGCCCCCCCTGGGCAAACAAGATTACGCCGACCAAGGTGGATCGCCTTGTCGCCGCAGTTAGAGTTCAGAGAACAAGAAGCGCTGTGGGAGGCTCGAGTCCAAGCTGGGCCCGTCCAGTTTAAATGCATTAAAAAAGTGGTGCACAAAATGCGGCTCGCTGGCCAGATGGGGCCTGCTCCGTTCCTTAATTAGTCCCACTGAGCATTGCATTCATTTATGATTTACAAATGAAAAATGACCATTTGATTTAATTATATATTATTTCTCGAAGACAGCGCGCCTCGTAAGGAGAAGCGGCTCAAGATAACGGATGGACGGATATCTCACATACTGGTTTCACCCCAAATATTTTTTGACTTGGCCAGTCTGTTTAAAAACGAGGCTCTTGAAATCAAGAAGGTTTGCTCACCTCTCGCCGCTAAAGTGATGCCAATCCCAAAGAGGCACGAGTCTTTCCCCTACCCGCTGCCACACATGAATAAGAATCACGGCAGGACTGCGGGGGTCGGATAAAGCATTGTGACGGCGGTGGTTGAAGGGGGGGGCAGAGATGGAAACAGGCCGGGCCCTCAGTCAAGATGGAGGCTACCCTGAAATGGCGGCAAAATGAGCTGGGCTGTGTTTCGAATCGTTCCCAGCATTATTCTGCAAATAAGCGCATTTGAACTGCGCCTATGTGCCCGAGGTCTCTTCACGATTCGTAAAATTAAAAATGACATCGTGGCTGTCGCATCATCGCAATGCACCGAATCAACGTGGGCCGTCCGTAACAAATCAATTGGTATCACATTGCGTTGTTTTCAGCTGGGTGTGATTTGATTGAAACGCGGCCTTAAAAACGGCGACTTTTCTCCAACACTTCAGTGCGTTTGGGTCGCCATCACGCTCGAGCGGCAACCTCGTCTCTGACTACGCCGCGGTTGCGTAACGTCTTTCAGCGAGGGCAGGCGAGCCAAACTAGGCCAGCGGGGGGTGCGGCGCGGGTTGCAACGGAGTGGG
>NW_017806067.1:457331-467507 GCF_001891065.2 Hippocampus comes | reverse complement strand
GTCTCCATGGTGACAGGATCCAAAGAGCCAGATGCACCTGTGTTAGATCAGACAGGATTTTTTTTTTTTTGGTGTTTGTTTTTCTGAGGGTGTATTATGAGAAGTGCCGGGACAGATCCGTAACCTCGTGTTTGCGCTGTGAAAAGTGTTAGGGCAGCGTCTCGGAGTTAGCCAAAGGGTCACGGGAGGGAAGTGCGGCAATTTGGATGTGATGTTTGGAGGTCGTGCCAAGGTCACGAAGCCCCGGCGGTCATGGCGAGGGGGGAGCACGCGGGCCGGTTTGCCAAACGAGGCCTCATCGTCGGCAACAGAGCAGCTCGCGGATCAAAATCGGCGCTCTGGAGAGAGCGCGGCCATCTCTTTGAGGAGCTCTTCCGCCATTTTCAAGCACACCCGAGAGCACTTGCAGCTCGCCTAGCACCTTTTCAGCCATGAAGCCGAACAAACACGGAATACGTCATGACACGGTGCCGTGAATGAAAGCAACACGGCAATCGTGAGCATGTTTTCGCCGCGGTTGCGTGGCTTTATTCTGGTTCATTCGGTTCAATGGATGCAAAAACATTCCAATTATAATCTAACTTCAGACAACAAAGTTTTATTTCTCTACTTTTAGCTTGCCTTGCCTATTAGTCGTTGAAGACTCATGTTGTCAAAAGTCTCCGGGGATAAGAGCGTGGTGTAGATTTACGTGTCACCCTAAAACCACGAGTCCGAGGTAAAAAAAAGAAAAACGCGTCAAAAAGTAAATACATTGCCGTAACCAACGTCGCAGTGCAGTCGTCAGCGTTGCTCGTCCGCGCTGTCTAGCGACGCAGCTCGCGAGTTTATTCTCGGAAAGGTGTGAGAAACCTGACGCGCTTTGCCGAAATATCTGTGCGCTTTCAGTTGCCATGGCAACCCGACCCGGCGTGACGCTAGCGGCGTGGAGGTCGCGCGTCGGGCTGACGGCGCTAAGAACGTCGTCGTCGTCATCGGTTGACTCTCAAAAGAGCCGCTTCTATGCGGAGGTGTCAGGCTGGATGAAGGGGAAGGGGAGGGCGGCTGTGTTTTGAGGGGGCCGCACAGGCAGAAGGTTGGCCGTCGTCACAACACCGCAAACAGACAACATGAATTACCCGTCCGTGTTCTTTTTTTTTTTTTTTTGCCAAGCTGAAGCCAGGGACGCATTTAACAAGCATCTGGTTGCTGGCTAAATGCCGCTCAGGTCGTCAAAACCCCCTCTCGGGTAATTCAACAACTGACGCTTCATGAAATCACGGAGAATTTCACATTTCAGATCGTGCGGCTGGTTTCAGTGTGTTTCTTTACTTTTAAGAGTGAATCACAACAGCTGCTTTAATTCAAATCTGGGACTGACTGATGTGGATTTTTCTAGAGGCAGATACTGAAAAAAATCGTATAACCAAGTCATCGGATGATTAAATAAAAACAGTATACGTTATGTCTGAAATGTGCTCTGTAAATACAACTCCTTCGCCTTGCCCCAACGATAAGCCGTTGAAGCAAACGGGCTCAGAGGATGCTCGCCGGGCGAGCGCAGAGCTGAGCGTCGGGTGTCGTGCGGCGGCGGCAAGCAGGGTCGACCTTTCGCGTTTGTCATATCTCCTCCAGCTCATGGCGACCGCAATGTGTCCGAGATGCTTTGGCTCACAGAGGACACATCAGACAACCACGAGGGAGTCGGGGGGTGGGGGCTCGGGGACCGGCCGTCCCCGAGGACAAGCCTTGTCTTCTCCGCCCGCGTCACCATCACGCCTTGATGCTTTGTGAGCGGTGGAGGCGACGGCGGCCTACAGCGCGAAGCGCGGACGACCGACCTACCGGGACCCGCCCTCCACGTTAAGGCACACACGACTGGCTGCCGTACGTAAAGGCGACAATTAAAAAGAATGAGGACTTAAGTTCAAGTGCGATGGAGGGTAACATTGACGGATGCCATTCGCCAGCAAGCGAACATATGGACGCACAGCCAAGCTCATTGCAGACAACCCCAACTCATGAAAAAAATACTTGCGGAACCACACAGACTGGCTTCTGCGACTCATACCGCATCCTCAAAGATGCAGACTCTGAGCACAGGTGCTTGTTTCTGTGCAGAAGATGACACGAGCTGGTGCCATCGTGCGGATTAGGAACGTAAAGTGCGCAAGTGTGACACGAGATGAGCTTGATTCATCGAAGCGGGCAGGAAATGAAATGGCAGCGCAGCGAGATTAAAACGGGGGCACGGGGAGATGCGGCGGCGGCGGCTTTCATTTTGAGACGCTGACCACGGGCCAAAAGAACGAAGGATGGGCGATTCCACCGTTTTGCGCGCCGCAGCGTCAGCGCCGAATATTTCATCGCAAATTGGAGCTCAACGCACTCGGTTACAGTTTGAAATCTAGCGGAGAAAATAGCGCACCGTATTAACGACCGCAGAGGTCGCGCCATCCCACCGCGACGGCTACGAGATTGCACGCCTCCAGATCTCATTACTGGGGAAGCAGGAGGACAAGGTCCGCATGTCCAATGAGCATCCCGACTCGCAGTGGGATCAACTCATTTGATGGAGATTGCGCGCAGATATCATCGCAACGCCACCGCCGGACTTTTGGAATTGCTCCGACTGACACCGCCTGTGACGTAACGGAGACACTTACGATTTGTTCACTCGGACGGGGTCCTTCCAGTCCTAGCTTGACAGCGGCGTTTGCTGAAAGAGACAAAAGGAAACCATGTCAAAGATGGGCTTCGCTCATGAACACAATTCATTCCATCGAATGACCGCGAGCGGGGGTGGAAGAAGACAGACGACGACTCCCAAGTCATCATCCGAGTCGCGGGAGAGCGACCTTCGGGAAGGTTTTGGCGACCATTTCGAGAGGCTGATTGATGGCTCATCCTCAAACCTCTGCTTCAACATTTTGTGCTTTGCGTTTCGCTCGCTTAATTGGTCATAAACACCGTCATGAGTTGTTGATAGGTGGCTTCTTATCAACCTGTGCTTCCTGCACCAGGCACTTGAATTTCTTGAGACGTTTTCCAGCAAGAACTGAGCGAAGGGGGACCAGAGGCGGTCGTCATGCGGAAGCCGTCGCCGCGGGGCTGATCGAGAGATTCCAATTACCAGCTGCCAGTTCGCCGCGGATGGCGGGAGGCCTCCGAGAAGCCTGCCGACTGGACCTGGGCCAAATATTTCAACACGAGTTACTTCCTCTGCCTCAGCCTGGCCGGTCAGCAGTGAGCGAGACGGGATGTTTTGGTGCTTTTGTTTGGTTGTTGGCTAAGGGTCGCCAAAGGTCAAACCAAGGCAAATGGATTGGTTTTCCTCACGCGCAGTTGTCTCCAATTCCATTTTTGTGGATTGAGAGCTCACATTTTCGTCATCGGTGGGCGCTTACGGGCCACTCCTGAGGTTAGCATTAGCAATATGCCAACAAGATGATGAGGAATGCGGCACACGCGCTCGGCTTGAACGGCACACAAGAAAATGAGGACAGCGTGTTGACAGACAGCGAGGACAATATGAGGCAGCGGCTCATCTGAGGGCGGAGATCTCAGCATCTGTTGATCGGGACGGGGAGCGTACAAGAACAACGGCGGCCGCGTGTTTTACAGCGGCCAAAATATCCGGCGTGGAGATATTGCACCGGGGAGGGAGGAGCTTTCATCACGCCGTCCTCTTTCTATTGTCTCCCGATGTATGCGCGCAACTTCTTTGCAGCTTCGGCAAACGGGCGGCGAGGGCCGCTTGAACGGCGCTCAAAGACTTAGGCGGAAGGCCGCGCCAAACCTTTGCACGAGGACGATGTTTGCTTACTTGAGCATTGGTTAATCACAGCGCCGAGAGTGCGCTGACGAGTTGTGTTCCGTTTTCAACCGAGGCCCCCGGTGTACCTGCTAATAAAGACCCGCTGTCTGAGAAGCAATCTTTCAGGCATCAGGCACGTTCCGACCTCCAGCAAACAAGCTTTTGAAGCCACTTACCGTAAAAGTGACGGCAATTAGAGCCAGACAAATGAGATAAAAACAGATGGTTGAGTCGCTTATGAGCAAAATGAAAGCGATTGCACGAGCGCCGGCTCGACGACGGCGGGAGCGGTCCGCGGAGGCGCCATCCCAGTCAAGCGCCGAGTCAACACTTTTAAGATGAGCGCATTGAAGACGCATTACAAAGTAGGTCATTGAAACGTGTCCTTTTTTAACATGCCCCCCCCCCACCCATCCGACGCTAAGCTAGCACAAAGGCCTTCTTAGTATTCTGCCGTTCTCTGGTCGGGGTATTAGTGGCGAGCCGACATGAATAATTCCGCCCGTGGAGGCGGCAGGAATTATTCAGTATTTTGCATTGTTTTTTTTTTTTTTTTTTTTTTTTTAGTCAGGGTGGTGGAGCTGAGCCTTACATGCCACATTTGTCTGTCTTAATGTGAAAACGTATTGTGATTGCTCTGCAAATAAAATGTTTTAAAAAATTAAAGAGACAGGCTGCGACGTGTCTAATTATGCCGCCGTTGTCACTGCACTACATTGGTGTCAATAGACAGAAAAAAAAAGTACTTGAAGCTCTTTTGTGCAGCGAACGTGCCAACGTCGCAATCAACACTTGCAAATTAAAAAGTAAATACGTGGCTGGAATACGAGTAATATGCAGCGGCGGTGGCACAAAAAGAATACTGCGTAATAATCTAGCACAATGATTGGGAAGAGATTGCATGTTTCTTTGTGCTGCCATCTTGGGGGTCAAAATGTGCATGGCGAGATACTAAAACCTAGTGAGTGGCTTCAGTGTGAATGAAGGACAAGTTGCTTGTTACGAAATCAATTTTTTCTGAACTCTACGTAAGGGCATTGGGTCCGATTGGTGGTGAGTGATGTCTTGTTTTGGTGGTCTGGAGTGTGGCCCTCCACGACCATCTGGGCTGAGTGAACGCCCTTGAACGCGCCACTCCAATCAGACGGTGTAATGACATTCAGATGGTGTGGCGGTGAGAGGATGACACTTTTGCCCTTGGATGGCCGCCGCGTTTGCATTTTAAGTCTGACTCTCACCTGTCATTTTTTTTGTGGCGTGTTGTTTTTGACACACGAGTGCCTCTTTAGCGCCGTGGTGAGGTAAGAAGACTTTTTTGCATAAGCTGAAGGCCCCCACGGTTTATTAGAGGAGACAAGCATGACCACGCGTGACGCCTCCGCGGGGAGGGTGACCCACTTTACGCCTGGCATCCATCAAAAAGACACTTTTCTTTGAAAGTGCCCCAACTCGGCAGGTGTTGAGGAGAAATTGCACTGAGCAAACACGGAATGTCTTCAAGTTGCCGTCAGTGAATTGGTGACTCTGAAATAACTTGGGCTGATGAGTTACATGCTGCTTCACCGAGACACGATTCACACGGCGCAAAATGTTCTGGCGAAGCCCACGACCATGTTGCTAACGCTAGGCGAGCCACGGGTATTTTCAAAACAGCAATCCCGCGCATTTTTGCGTTACAATTCACAAATGCACCCGTTTGCTGAAAACTCACCTATTTGCTGTTTTGGAATGACTTAAGATGCCACAAGAGGGCACCAAAGTACAGTGGGGTTAAGGAAGCATGTTGAAGTGATGCATCTCAACTGAAAGAAACTTTCTATCTCGGGAAGTAAGTTTAGCCTGGGTTGTTACGGAGAGTCTTTGCCACTTGCATGTATGTATGTTAGGGGACATTTAAAAAATTTAATAATGTGTAAGCCATTTACTATTAAGTACAATGTTATCAGATGAGTTTTAAATGATATACACATTTTGTGGGATGATTGCGTGTGACTGTTGAAACTATTCATATAGGTTGACATTTAACAACGTTAGTGAATTTTCTCATTTTCATTTTGGTGTCTCTGTTTTTCTAAATGTTGCATCTGTCACGCATAATGAAGTCATTATCCTAATTGCTTGTTTTGAAGACAATTTACATATTTGTCGGGTGGAATTAGCATGCTCGTGCTATTAAATGTCAGTTGCACAACTAAATCTAAAATTTCCTTTTAACGGATGAGAGGCAAACGCGTCCTGCTCATCTTAAAAATACGACACTGGGATGCAGTTGGCATTTGTGCGTCAGAAGCAGCTCACCGCCGGTCGTTAGACTTGCTTTAATCGAGTTTGTGGGACGAGCACATGGCCCGAGCGCTGCGCACATTTGGCTGCAAAGTGCAGGACAATCCAATTACAGAGCAGGGAAACCTTGTTTAGGAGCGCCTGCCTTCGAGTCGGGAATGCTTCAAGCAGACATACGGTATCATGGAAAATAGACTTTTTAATGTTTAGATACATATCGTTGAGTCTCTGGATCAAGTTCCCCCCCCCCAAAAAAAGAATCACAGTGTCAAAGCCAAAAGGTAAGCAGAGCTGCAGTGTTAGCGGCATTCCATTCTGATGACGTGATGGTAATTTTGGACTAAGCTGTTCCGGGGGTTATGTTTTTATTTCACCACAGCAAGAGGCATGCTGTAAAAAAATGTGTCTACAGTTCTTAAGTCTTGGGATATTACAGTCCAAGTTAGCCAAGACCGGATGGGGAAAAAAGCCAGGTGGACTTATTTCCTTTTATTTCAGCAGCACATTTGTGATTCTGAGCTGGCTGCGCGTTTTCATGACCTTTCGTGGCTCATTAAAAGAGTCGCCGCCGACTTCTCATCAAAGCCGACAAAAAAACGGAGCGACGTGGTGACGGCCGCCGCCGACATGTCAGGCTGACATCGGCGCCTTTTTCTGACTTTTCCCCTTTGACGGCGAGAGAAAGAAGAAAAAAAAAAAAAAAGGGCCGCGGATGAATAACAGCGTGGGCCGAAGGTTAATGGCCGACAATCAAAGCGGCCGAAGTCTGTGTGATGGAAAGAAAAAAAAAAAAAGTGCATCGCGCGGCGGGTCGCTTGAGTCAAACCTGGAATATCTTCATCGGCGAATGTTCTGCCCGCCCACTTAGCCCCTCATTAGTCGAGCTCAGCGAGGAGGTGGATGCTACATTAGCGCAGCTCATTTAAACGGGACATATTATGGAAAATTGGATTTTTAATTACCGGGTTTCGCCATGATGTCAAAGCCAAAAAGTAAACAAAGCTGCGTTACCGAAAAGTATTGGTACTTGACTAGCAAACAACATTTAATTCCGTTTGGTGAGCCAGTGCCGCCTCCAAGCCGCCAGACCTCCTGAATCCAAGGTTGCATTAGCCGAACGCTGTACCGAGGGGCTCCCAAGATGGGCCTGGGGGTCCTCCCAAGGAAAAAAAGAAATTAAATTAAAAGAAAAGAAAAAAAAAAAGACGAGTGCAATCAACCTCCCGTCTCTTCGATTGTAATTCTCCCGTTTCCGGTGCCCAATCGCATGCAAATGTAATTTATGCGGTGCCGGCCACCCACCCGGCCCATTTGCATGTGCAAATGGGCGGGGTGAGATTGAAGGAGCGCGACGTACCGTACCCGGCAACACATTTATATGCGGCGTTTTCTTTAGAAGCCTCGATGGAACGACGTGGCGCGCGAGCGGCCAGCATTTGATTGAAGCGGTAAACGCAGTCGGGCGCCTCCGTTCGGCTGCAAAGTGATCGTCAAAGGGCTAACGTGCCATCAAGCGGGCTGCCGGGCCACCAGTGAAGGTGATAAAACGACTGGAGTGACTTTTGCTGAGCTCCGAGCCTCCGTATTCAAATGAGTGCGCAAACAACAAAAGCCGAGGATTTTGTGCAAAGTTCCTTGTGAATTTTAAACAAGAAATATTAGCTCCAATGCGGACGTGTTTACTGGAGCGAGGTTCTGCAGGCTGGCAAGGTTGCCGTGTCCGCAGCTCGACTGTTTTCAACTTGATTTTGTTCCACTTGGCTAAGCTAGCGCATTTGAATGTATTTAGCTACATGCCCCGGGCCACGCTGCTTTTCCGTTCCACTTATTTGGTCGAAACGAGGCCCTTTGCCGAAAACGATATCCCAAAAAGGATTATAAATAATCATTAAGGATTCTTCCCGGGGCCGCCTGAGCGCAGGAAATAGAAAAAAAGGCCGCGCGGCGCCTTAGCGATGATGGAGGTCACAAATACAGATGTGCACCCGCGCTGTCTCCTTTGAGCCGCGTTGACGCGTGATTGATGGCGGCGATTGAGCGGCTGGCGGGAAAGGTTGACGCGATGACCGATGAGACGTCGGCGCAAGAAGTTCAGCTGTGATCGATGGCGTGACAAATACGCCGGTCGGGCCGGCGAAATTTAGGTCAAAGCGGAGTTAGCGCCACCGAGCCGAGGGAGAAGTCTGGCGCCGACTCTACAGATGAGCGCCCGCCCGATTCGAGCGCCCGCCGTCCCCTGAGACCAACAACAGCTGGCCGAGGCGCGTTTATTATGTCGACGCTACGCCCAAGTGGCGGCCATTATCATCTCGGGAATCCATTGCTTAAGAAAAGTCAACAAAGGGAACCAAAGCGGGCCTATTTCAGGCTGAAAAAGTTAATTTCTCAATTTACAAAGCAAACAACACAAAGCGGCCACGTGGAAAATCCACATCGCCTTCTCGCGGCATTTGGCTGCGTGGGTGAGGCGGCAGGGGAACATTTGCGCGTGCTGATTTAAAAAAGCAAATGTGGCAAAAGTTTGGGCACCCCCACGCTTGTTAGCATTAGCGTAACCTCGGCAACATTCGAAAAAAAAAGCCCTTTTTGATACCGTGACAGTGTGACTCGCGGTCAAGGGGGGCATCTTGGCGGGCGGGGGTGGGACGCTTTAACCTTTAAAGATGGAAAATAATAGCGGCGGCGAACCCCCACCTTGGTCGGGGAATGGAACGTGGTCACCGTCTCACCGCCGCCGGCTGCCAAATGTTTGCTTTGCCCGCTGCCCTTTTCAATTATTAACCCGCTTGTTATGCGAGCGTTTGCGGACGGCGTGCTGCGCAATAAATATTCTATCGCGTTCTTCTGTTGTGTCGCCATCCGCCGCAAATCCACATGCCAATTAACATTTCGATAAACCAGCAGAACGGGTGGCTTGTAAACACAATCCGGCGCTCGACGATCGAAATCTGGCGGATTAATAACGCTCGTTGGCAGTCAAGAGGTGAATATTCCCTCGCGATGACGCGCGCGCGCAGCTTTGCCATCCATATCCACTTTGGTTGTCGAAACGGCGACGAGGAGGGACGGCGGGCGGCGCACGTCTCCCATCAAGGCCGATTAGCTGGACGGCTTCAGACATTTTGGGGATGCGCTCGGGCCCGCTTGGCTTCTATTAGGCTTGCTTGTTTGGCCCCAGCTTGTGTTTGGAGCGCGCCTGCTCGTTGTTCAATAGGCGGCATTAGTGCTAAGTGAGAGGAATGAGTCGAGACAGACAGCGCACAAGGCAGAGCCGCTCGAGGTCAAACGTTTGCTTGGCGTCAATGAGCGAAACGCGACTCCGCATGATGTGAGTTGTTTAGCGGATGACGGGATCCGGATCCATTCGCCGTGATCTGAGGCGCAAATGGTCTCAAAAGTGAGAAAAACACCGGTGACGGTCCAGAGAGCGATAACGATGCTATATATGATCTGTAACCCCCCCAAAAAGGCTAAGTGCTGGAAAATAATGATTGCCAGACATGATGTGCAAAATGGTGACATTTTCACATCGAGGTGCGGTCACTTTTGTTGCCAGCAGTTGACACAGTAATGCTCGTCACATTTGCGGGAGCGTCAAGTGACATTCCACAAGCTGGAGAACGACAAGAACCACCTGCTCACAAAAATATTTGCGAGCTAGTGATAACGCCGGCTAATTTATGAATACCTGCAATTAGTTTCTTCCTTGAGCCGTGGGCCGCTTTATTCTAAAGTGATCCCCTCGTGAGCTTACAGCTGCGAAAAGCGCTTTCCCGCTGGGCTTATCGTTCCATCCTCATCCCTCAAGGTGACCTTGAACTCCAAGGAAAATCTGCGGCATGCGTCTGAGTGCCTCAATTCACCGTGACCAGAGATAACACTTGTACGCCGCGCTGCTAAACGGAGACGATCGATGTGCTCACGTATGGATTTAGGGGAGGAATGCGTGTGCTTATCGCGCGGCGAAGGCACCGAGGGCCTTAAACGCCAGCAGAGTGGAATTAGCCCGGGCAATATTTAACCCTTTGATGCTGCTCAGGGTCAGCTGGACTTGCTAAAAACAGCAAAAGATTGACCTGACAGGCGTAACACTAAAG
>NW_017806067.1:444168-456906 GCF_001891065.2 Hippocampus comes | reverse complement strand
AAAGAGAGCCCAGAGAGAGAGAAAAGAGTGGGGGGGGGGGGGGGGGGCACTCCAGACAGACGAGAGCGTCTCTGTTCGCCACGGCCCATCAATTTCCGTTCAGCCGCGGGAGCCGATAAAAAGCCAATCCAAGCCACCGCCCGCTCATTCATCAGCGCTCATCTGCCACCACTGCTCGTTTCCGCTCGCCAAAATCCAATTTAGCCCCGTACGATCATTAGCCGCCCTGCGCCGGCATCCACAGTCTGCGGCATTTATTTGAAAGAAGACCGCCCGGGATTGGACATCGAGCCGCTACGAGCTGGGTTAGCGTTGACGCAACTTGCCGTGAAGTCGGTGGGAGTTCAGTCGGCGGAAGCCAAACGTGACCCAAATCAGAGACACATCTGGTCAGAAGCAACAGTCTCAACAAGACAAAGTTATTGATTGCCAGGTGCTTCCGAATGGTGTTTCGTATTTGGCCGTGAAATTCACCGGCGCACCAAAAACACGGATTGTTGGAAGACCCATCGGCAACACTTTTGGACCCCAAGTATGTGGCGGCCATTTGAGGCACTTGGCCAGCGGCTCCATTTGGGAGTCCACATTTTTCTCTCGCTCGCCTGCTGAGGAGAGCGCGCGATGATCTTTTGTTTGTCAGCAGCAGAGAGAGTTGTCATGGAAATGCAGCATTTCAAAAGGGAAGAAACGGATTCGTGTGTGATGGTTCGTGCGTGCCAAATTTGGGGCTGGAAACGCAAAAAAAAATTACAGATCGCGTAATGTCCATCTCAAGTGGGGATTCACATTTGAAAATGCACACCCTTGAAATTTTTTTTTTCCCCTGCGGCTCTCCGAGCCCATTTTGGGTGACGGCTCCCATCCCGTCCTATTATTGGCCGATTCATAATTGATGACTACATTCTAATTGCTTCTATAATTGACTCAACATTGCGCACGCGAGCGGCCCTCGTTCTCCACGGAGCGACGGGACACGCCAGATCAAATGAGCGCCGAAATGACACCCGACCGGCGACGTCGCTCTTTTTCCCCCACCGCGTGTCATGAATCGACGTTCCGCCAATTTTAAGGGCGCGACGGATTTCAACTTTTCATCTTGCTGCGCATTTTGTCAGCATCAGCACTTTGAAGCGGGCGTGACTCCGAACGATGTGTGACGCGGGTGCGCAGGATTTGGGAACTTGATGCCAAAAGAGGAGGTGAGGCCATACATCTCCTGCGGGATGGGGTAATCTCAGCTGTGCCGCGCCCCGGTATTGGCCGCACCTGCGCGGCCAAGGCCGGCCACCGTGCTCGCCGCCGATAAGCGCGGCACATTTTTGATCAAAGACAAGTACGCGCGTGGTAGGGATTCAACGCCTCGTCATGCGTGACATTCACGTTGCCCTTCACACCTTTCCTCAGGAAGTGCGGCACTGCCGAGGGGTTGGAATCTTTTTTGAAAACAACAGTGAAGAAAACGTCGCACTTGATGATTTGCACTCATCAATGTAGATTTTTCATTTCTGTTTTCCGGTGTGATTTTGCCATTGCCTGCGAATGCTCGCCAATGAAGCCGCTCGGTGTGCGGCTTCATTAAGGCGACGAGGCACACGAGGAGATTCGTGCTTATCTGGCAATCAGCAAAAAAGCCTCAAGCTGATGCAAAGTCGCTCGGCTCTGCTCATTTGCATATGCAATTAGCGTTGGCTTCCGGGGGACGCGCGAGATTGACAGCGGGCCGCCTCTGATTGGACTCGCTCGGCTCGCTCTTGCGTCTTCAATCAGCAAGGCCTCTGCACGTGGGGCTTTTATGTGCGCGCATTTTATTGATAGATGTCAAAAAATGTAAAAAAAATTACACACACGCGACCAATGGGACAGTTTGTCCTCGCCAATGTTTCACGATGCGACGACGTGAATCTGCGCGTCCACCGTCGGCAAAGTCGCCGTCGGGTGGGAGGCTGATTAGAAAATGGAGAGCAATCTCTTCCTGGCGGCGTCAAGGTAACGCGTTCATTGAGGAGATAAGAAAGGACGGCCAATTTTGCGCGCTTATCGCCGCGCCGGCTCCTGAGCACAACAGTAAATAAGACGACAAGTTGCGCCGGAGGCTCGGCAGCGAAGAGCCCATCGAAGCGTCGCCTGCAAATCGGGGCCATCTTGAAACGGCGATGGCGCGACATGCTTGATATCAAATGCCGGCAGATGCCCGCTTATTATCTCCGAGCGCCACGCTAATGACAGTTTTGCCATGAAACTGGGCGGACATGTTTTGGGAGAAAACACCTCGAGGTGCGCGCAATCCGGGTGCGGCCGGGAGCGTCCGACGGCGTCCTCCGACTATTTCGGCCAGAGCGGGACGATCCCGAGGCGCCGGCGTGACAGCCTACAACCCGGCGGGAGACTTGGTTGCCATGGCGACAAACAGCAGAGGCGAGTTTCAGCGGCGGCGGCCGGCGCACAAGCGAACACACTGGAGTCGAGTTTCAGCGGCGTCCGTTCTTTCAAGACTCAGCAGACGGCGTATGTCGCGGATGTGGCACATTCGTGTCGCTGATGTCGTGATCCGTGCACCGCGCGGTATTTCCATCATATGTTCCTGTCATGTACTCCAGTGAGTGAGTTCCAGCACACTGAATGCAGTCCAATGTTGTGTACTCACTTCTTTAACACGTATCTCCAATGAACCGCGTTCATGTACGCAGAGCTAATATAGCAAATGTGCGTCATTTCTTGTTAGGAGGCGCCAACGTGCCGAATGCGCAACGTCTTGAATTTAAAAAAAAACTCCCACGCACCAAATTTATTTACAGTAGGTACCCCGAGTGCAGCATATGAACTGCAGGTACTGCGAATGATCCACAAAAACATCATCGTTAATTGCGCAACGTATGCACCAACTCGAAATCGAGTTTAATGTGCAGTATGTTGGCGTAGCCGTTTGTCTCATGTCGACTGGATGCAGCGACCTTTCTGTACAGTATGTCCCTCATGTGGAATATGTTTCAAGCCTACTCTGGACATGGCTAACGTAGCTCGGTGCTCCACCTCGCATGCAGTCCGTCTCTCTGCGACGCGTTCATCTTCTAATAAGCGCGGAGACCGGCTCCGCCTCAGAATCAGGATATTAAAGAAATGCGCCGGGGCCGCAAGCAATTTCCTCTTAAGCGAGAGCCTCAAATGACGGCCGCGATGAAAGCGCCGCCGGCGCCGTTCGTGCGGGCACGATTAGTTTTCCGCAGGGAATGTCAACTACGAGTCTGGTGCGCAAGAGCGCCACCACGGGGGAATGGGAATGGACAGCGGGTGGAGGCACCTTGAGCAATCTTCTCAGGTGAAATATTTCTGTGCTCTTGGCAGATAGCATCGTCCGAGCCCTCCCGTTTGAACGAAACGGAGCCGTAAACGTAAGCGCGGCCTTGGGCGGGGGTTCAGCGGCGAGCTCTGGACTCGCTGGTGTCTTTTGCGCCCGTCACCTGGTAACGCAGGGACACCAGGGAGCTTCCTGGTTAATGTATTCCCGAGGCTGGCTGCAAGCAGCTGCACCTGCCCCGCCTTCCTCCTCCTCCTCCTCCTCCTCACCTTCTCTTTGCTTCCCGGCGAGCTGTTCGATCGTCACCGAGAGGAGCAAGAGGGCGTCCCAGGAGGGAGAGAAAGACGAGGGAAAAGTCACGCAGGGTGGGATGTCGCGGGTTTCATTTGTTCGGAAACGCCGTTTGTCCATTCCAACCGGGGATAGGCGAGTACCCGATCCCGGCCTATTTTTAGGTGGACACCAGCCATTGATGCTTCAGGCAAAGAAAATTGGACGTGCATCAAGTCCTCCCTTGACAGCCGTTGGCGCTACACTGTTGCAGTTTGACCTATTGGCGACTCGGCAGCGGCAGAAAGAAAGGACTTTGTCGCCATTTTCTGTCAGTGGGTTAAAGAAAATGTAATTCAGCCAACGGACTGGACGTATCGGTGCAGGTACGTTCTCAAAGAGTGAATCGATCTGATCAAAAGTGGTACCTCCCAAATCTTTTTGAACGGGGCAACTCGCTCTCAGCAGTATTGCACTTTATCAAAACATCCTTTGATGGATCACGGTTTCATTTTGACGCCTTGTGGTGTGCCACCAGGAGGAAGTAGACGTACTACATGGAGATTTCATGATGAAAGTAGGCTGCAATGATTATCCATCTTGGCAGAGGATATAGAATTTATGACTGCCAACAGTGTGCACATGCGCTGCTGCCGCTCGCTTCAGTGTTTATAATTACTGACGAATCGATGCGGGTTTCGTTTGCCCGTCCGTGGCATCTTGCGTCATGTGTTCGCTTTAAGCTGGCGGACTTTTACGTATTCACAAAGTTCATGTAGTTTTGCGGTTCGCTACCTGAACGCTGTATTTTAAGACGGTAGGACAACTACCTGCGACCGCATCATTCCAAGTGAACATTTTGAAACCATATTGGGTTACTTTTAAGACCTATTTTTAGTCCATCGGCAAAACGAGGCTGAGTCGCTCGGTCTACTGGCCTGCTGAATTGTCTTACAAGTACGGACCAAAAAAAAAAAAAAAAACGCACCAGTACCTTAAGATGGAGACGAAGGTAACCCTTGCTGGGAAAAACGTCCCACGGAATACCCAAAAAGAAAATAATTAAATACATTTGATGGGATTGAGGAGGTGAAAGCCGCTTCCCAACCTCCCTCCATCCACCCACACACCAACACCGTGGTCTCCCCTCGCAACCGGAGACCACAGCACACACGGAGGACAAAAAAAATACAAGCCGCAGGAGACTGAACCTTTCGGAAGTTCCCCCAAAATTAAAAACAAACTAACGAAAAAAAAAAAAAAAAAAAGGAGCGGCCACTGCTCTTACCTTGCAGACGGCGGCCGGCGCACCTTCCTGGTGGGGAGGCATCTGGAGTTGGAGAGGTAGCGACGCGCCAAACAAGAGGGGACGAGAGTGAGAGAGTGAGCGAGGCAGGGAGGGGACCTCGGGGGTGGAGCCTGGATGATGATCTGTTTCAGGCGGTGACGATGACAACACTCGGAGAACAATTCCTCGGAATCCCTCCAGCATCCCGCAGCAGCGAGCTCTCGACCGTGATTGGCTGTGGGAAGAGGATGTGATAAAAAAAAATAAAATAAAACACCCGCTCGCCACCGCAGCTGACTTGTAAGAACTTGTCCATGAGGACCAGACTCATTTCCCCAAGAAGGAAGACAAAAGCACCTGCAAGGTTGTTGCCTGGCTGCTGAAGAGGGATGGACCACGTCGCCGTGGTGACCTCAACTCCAGGAAGTTGACCACTGCAACCACTTAAAAAAATAATAATAAAAAAAATAAATCAATCAAATAGAAATTAAAAGCAAATACTTCAACTTGGTGTCAATCAAAACCTTGAGTCTACGGTGTACTTAATGAATTGGCCAGATCGGGAAGTGACAACATCCATTTGCATCAAAGGATGAATAAAGTATATATTTTTTTAAATAAGAAAACTGATTATGAATTCAATTATACATATCACATAGAATCCTTCTGATTTTATGTAAACTGTAAAAGAATTTAAATGTATTAAAAATGTACAAACTACTCACATGACATTTGCAAGATTAAATGTGATGCCTTGATAGTCGTGAACAGACTTTTTGAGGGTCGAAAAGCTTTTTCCCCCCCTGCAGTGGGCACCCACACCGGAGTGGGCGGCGGCATTCGGCGAGGCACTCCGAAAGGTCACACGGCTCTGCAGCCACAGTCCAATAATCAATCATCTATTTATAGCAACACAACATTTGCAGCCATAACAATGTGCTCAGACGGCAGTTTTGCACTCAGCGGGTCGCAAAGTTTGGTTTGAAGCGAGGTGCGGGCGGCGAAACTGAAACGGTCATGTTCATCTTCGTATTGAAAACAAGAAAAATAGAGTAAATGCCTTCTCAGTACAGAGGAAGCCATCTACGTGACATGAAGCCCGAGGACACTTGAATCACATTTGAAAAATAATGAGGCAATCAATTGAGTGAAATCAGCCAGGGAAGACATGATTACCGCAGTTTACCTTCGAACAAATCTACCACTGCCAAAAAGTGTGTGTGTGTGTGTGTGTGTGTGTGTGTGGGGGCGGGGGGGGTCATCCAACAACGCCCTGAAAGAAGCACATTGATGTTTATCATGAAATTGTTTTTTTTTTTAAATAATGTTTACGTCTAAATGTTCAGACCATGACGTCGTTAACTGAGTTTAATCTGCACCGTCAAGTGCGGCAGCATACTGCGCATGCGTCCGTCAAAAAACGAATACCGTACAATGTAAAACCAACAGAAAAAGGAATAATTAACGTGAGCAGATTCTCTGGGGAATTGCTGCCTTTTCTCACTGGATTAGGTGCCACATGTCAATGGACTGACTAATCCACCCTTTTCTTGGAAATGCAAATGGGCACTTCATCACCTCATTTCTCAAGCCTTCTTCTTGTCCATTTGACAATGGCGGGCATACAATGCACCTCCCCCCCCTCCCGCGCCACCCTCTAAATAAATCCAATTAAAGCTGCCACTACTCACATTTGGGCGCAAATGGAAGCGAAAGCATATTTGTCGCTTTTTGTAATTCAAGAAATCTGAACACAGCGCCAAAATGGCGTCGAGTGCTCAATTTCTGACAGAACGGGAAGCAGCGATGCTATCTAGCCCGGCGTGTCAACACGCGGTCGTTCGACCCATTCAGCACGGCGGGTCACAAACAAAGGGCCTGGGCAACAAACGGGGGGATACTAAAGCTGTATTTTATTTTTATTCGCTTGTTAAAATATGACTTAAAGGGTGAGTTCAGGCGTGCGTCTTCACCTTACCTTACGGCCCCGCCAGACGTCGAGCCACCTGCCTTGAGGTGGTGTGACGTCATGGCGCCCGCCAACAGGCGCACAACAAGACGCCTCGGGGCGAGCTTTGATGACACGTTCCCAACGAGGTCACCATCCAGGCGATTTTTCTTTTCGGCCGCAGGGAATTGTGGGGGATTCTTGTAGCATCTTGGTAGCAAGTCTGACCGTCGATTTCGAAGCAGGTCAAACCAATGCACCTTGCTTATCAACATGCAAGTCAACATTAATTAAAAAAAAATACTTAAGGTGAAATTTAGCCCACGGTAACAAAAGACATTTTTATTTTCTTCACAATGCTCACTTGTTTCCTTGCCCTCCTGGGAGTTAAAGTCAGGGAATATCGTGAATGCTCGTTAACTGTGGGCATGTGAAGCCCTTTGAGACTGTTTGTGATTCAGGGCGAGAGAAATAAATGTGACTTGACTTGAAATTGAATTTGTTTTCTCTCAGATGGAATGGTAGTTAATTTTGTCCATGTTTGATTCATACATTTAGGAATTACTCTACCGTAAATGTACTGACGAGATCCCTGTTGCCGCGCTTTTTCCAGAAGTAGCTTTCTTCCATCTTCTGATTGGCTAAAATGGCCTAACCATCTGGAAAAAAAAAATGTTTTGTTTTTATCACCCTGTTGTTATCAATTGTCAACATTTCCTTTTGATGGAAGTCAATTAGCAGAGGGTGACAGTCACACTCGGAAATTGTTGCGCCGCCCCCGCAGCCGCTCAAGGCCGAATCATTCGATCTTTTTGTATGTGCCACGTTCCACACATCACCTTCACTCACGGGTGTGCGTGCGCGCGCCTATCAGCCCCATGATGTGTGGGATGGAGGGTTTATTTTTAGTCCGGAGGGTCACATGACGTGCAGAGTGCAGCTGCAGAAGAGCGCGGCAACACACGACGGCAGACGACCGAAAACGTTCTGACTGGAAAAGAAACAAATCAAAGTGGCGCCGGTTTTCTTTGGAATGGGAAAGTGTGGTAATTATGCACTGCGGTGAGAACCACCTGCGGCGCCGGAGCAGGGAGAGCATCCCATACCGGATCTCACGGCACACAACACTCAAAAGATTTGTCAAACACACAAGGTGAATCACAAGCAGGTGGGAAATTAATAGAAAAAAAAATACTCCAAAATCTGAAGCACTGCTTTTCCAACCTACAAACACTAGGACAAAACGTTTAAAATGAACTGTCTAATATTTCTGTACAGAATCATAATTTTTTTTTAAATTGTCCAAAAAAATTGCGCCGTGCGCTGTCTTCTTTCCTTCCTTGTTCTTTTCATCCGCCCGCCACAGCCACGAAATAAGTCGGCAGGAGAGAGTGCGAGTGTTATTAGGCGTCCATCGCCGCATGTTACGCCGGCACTAATGGAGGTGGGGTGGATTTGAGAAGGGGGGGGGGGGCAGCCATTATGCAAAGCCACCAGTAGAAAATGGGCCTGAGGAGACGACCTCACGCTTTCATGTCCTAATGACACTCGCACCACCAGGCGGGAAACGCCCGGCTGTACGGACGGACGGACGGCCTCGTCGGACGCATCTTGCAAATACATCACGAGGAGAAACACGAGAAATTGCACATGGCTTGCAATGCAACTCACGAGGTCTCGATTGATTCTCCCCCCCCCCCGGCAGTAATTTTTCAGTCAAGTTTAAAATTCTGGTTTTCAATAACAATTTTGACAGATGATTGTTTTGTTTTGTAATTTATTTTCTTTTCTTATCGCGATGTAATTTCATTCAGTGCCATTTGGGAGGATGTTGACTGCGTTTTGCCTCCGTGGATGACTTGGAGCGGTTGACCCTCACGTGACGCTACTTACGCATGTCTCGTCGGCCATTTTGCGGGGTAGTGTAAGAGCAGCTGACAGATGGCCGCCCGTCTGGACCCGCCGTGTGTTGACGCTGCGGCATGCTGACTCGGCACGACGGCGGGAGGAGGAGGAGGAGGAGGAAGATGGCGGCGGCGGGGGCGACGCCATGACAACGGCGACGTGACCTTCACGCGGGCTTGCCTCCCCGCTCGGCTGGGACTTTGTGAGTCATCCGCCGCTGCCGCGCTGGCGTCACGTGCTGCCCTGTCAGAAACAAAAACAACAAGTTGGTCGCGGCGGGGACGCGGGAAGAGAGAACTTGTGGACAAACACTTACTGGAGGACGGGCGGCAACTCGAAGTGGGGCTCGACCGATCCTTGATTGTGCAAGGTGGTGGCTATCGAGAGCCCAAAGACCGGCACGGCTGGCGGTTTTAAGTTTGCCCGTGGAGATGAGCGCTTGCGTTTGTCAGGCGACCGATCGATTGGGGCACGCCGTTGCCGTGGCGACGCAGAGGTGACATCAGAAAGAGGCGATGACTCAAATCCCAGCAGAGCGTCCGGCCACTCGGGTCTGTCGAGCCGCTAGGAAGTTTTCCGCCTGATTAAGCGTCAATTCTAACGCGGACATTTGGCTCTCCATTTTTCAGACGATGAAGCAGAAAACGGTGGCGGCCGCCCCAGAAGAAGACCGAGTAGACGGGTCGAGTTCTTGGTTGTGTCTGTCCAAACGCTTTTTCATCCGGCATCTGGCCTCCCGGCAGGCTCCAGATTGAGGAGATTGGTCGCAGAGATGCCTGGCTGAAATATGGTCGACCTTCGCCACGCACCAGATAAGGGCAGCCTATCGCAAGACATCTCCTGTTCATGCGTTTCGGGCCTGATGCGCCTTTCGCCCTCGGAGCGTTTACGCCGCGATCAAAGGCTGTCGGGGAATCCGAAATTTCCCAACTGCAGCCGACAAGGAAACAAACGGACAGCGGCCCGTCAAATCCGTCAACTCGGTGAGCCTGAAATAACGCCTGCAAGGTACGATGAGCAAACACTTATTTAAAAGTGTTTCTAAATGGAAGCAGAAAATTAATTGTGACCACAATTTTGTTATCTCCCGATTAGCGATGCGCCGCCATTTTGTCATTAGCGGGAGATTTCCTGATGGTGGTTTCGCATATGAGGTCCAAATCGGATGAGTGGCAGGTGGATTCGTGTCGCTGTGCGTGTGGCTGTGCGTCGACCCCCGCCGCCCGCCGCCTTGCATTAGCGAGCGCCGCGCTATCATCACATCCAATTAGCCGTAATGAACACAAGCCAGGCAACTGAAGGGAGATAATCAAAGTTTTATTAAACGACTGCATCTTCTGCACATATGCATAATGCAACACTTGACACCCTTCTCGTGTGCCTTTTAAAAGCTTAAACAAAACGGGGGGTATTTTTGATTGTTTGAAAAGGTTGACGGAGACAGAAGCAGCGCGGAACTCATTCCCTTTGACGACGTGTTCAAAGCCCCTCCGCTCATTGGAGACACATTCGAGGCGCGTGAACCAAAGACACAAATCTTCAATTCAAATGACCTGACATTGTTGATGATTTACCCCCCACCCCCCAAAAAAAAAACACTGAAATGTGCAAAGCGTAAAAAATGATATGAGTGACCCACCGAGGCATAGCGAAGCGGTCCTTAAAAAGCAGCTGTACTAGACGCGGGAATTTCTTTTTAAACAATAATACAGTCCTGTCCATCTAAACGGTACTTATATACAAAAACATTTACATTAAATATGCACACGCTGATGACGGTGGGTTGAAGCGGCTTCTACCTGGTCAGCTGACCCACCACCTTGAGCAGAGTTTTGTTCTCCTGCTTCAGCTGCTCGTTCTCGTCTTCGATGTCGTCCAGGTCCTGCAGGGACAGCACGGTCGCGTTTAGGCAGCAAACCAAAAGTAGGAGGGCGCGAGACAACTGCGCCCTCTGTTGGTAACAATCAAGTCGGTTCTTATGCCACACCCTGAAGACAAGCCCACAACATTTCAATTCCCCTCGCAGCCCGGTTAGGCGGGCAATAACAGTAGTCGTGCCTGAGCCAACGATGCCTTCAACAATCAATCAGTGGAGGATCATGTGATCGTGGAAGCTCACCCGGTAGAGCAGGTCCATCTCCTCTTTGAGCTTGTCAATGAGGTCGTCTTTGTCCTGCTGGGCCTTCAGCAACCTGCCCTTCTCCTGTCGCTCGCAGGCCAGCTCCTGGGAAGAAAAAAAAATGGGCTCATTTTGCCATCAAAACAGCAATTTGTCTTCCCCGTTGCAGATGAGCGCTCATCCGTTTCCATGGTGACCGAGAACGGAACCGCTCTCTCGGGTCGGAGACATAAAAGGAGCTCGTGGCTTTGAAGTGTGGACGCGGGCTCAGAGGGCCGCTCGTCTGGACAAGTGCTCCCCGACCAGGGGCGGGGCCCTTGATCAAAAGACACTCGGACCGTCAAGAGAATTTCATCGTCATCATCATCGGGCCACAAGCAAGGAGGCAAACGCACATTTTTGGATTGGTTTATTTTAAAAGTAAGCCAATATTTGTTGTTGTGATTTTGGAAATTTCCATTTTTCAGCCCAGAAAATTATTATCGCACATTACGAATGTTATTTTTCCCTATTCACTTGAATGACTTTTCCCAATTGCAAAACCATCAATCACCTTGCAAAGAAATCACGTGCAAAAAAGAAAAAAAAAAAATCAAGTGGTGAACCTGCTCCAGCTCCTCCAGCCTCTTCTCCAGACTTCCAGGCGTGGCATCTCTCACGTGGCGGTTGTGGCGATGCCGACTCTCCTCGCCCAAGCTGCTGCAGCTGCACACGCACGCGCACAGGAAGGTGATGAGCACACCTGCTGCTTGAAAGCCATTCCTTTCACGAAAGGCGTGAATCACAAAGTGGTGAAAGGAAGAGGCAGGGGGGGCGGGGGGGGGGGCGCGCTCAACGAGGCGAGCGTGATCGCCTTTGTCGAAGAGCTTTGTGCTGAAGCGGCGCTTTGGGTATCGGGCCGGCCGAGTGTGCGTCACCGATTGCGCGGCCGCGGCGGAGAAGCAAACCGGCGAGGGGCGGAAGGTTCATTTGATGACGGGCTTGCTTTGAGTGACCGCATCAAAAGGCAACAAAATGCTGCTTTTGACCATCCCGAAAAAAAAAAGGTGACGAAAACTGGATCCATTCACACTGTAAAAACAAAGCATAGCGACACGCAATAGAATGTCGTCGTGCCCAATTTTTGCTTGCAAGTCACTGGACATTTTACAGCTCCTTCCGCTGTGCACGCCCTGGCCACCGGGGGGCAGTGTAACACAAACACAATGGATATACATGGAGAAACGCCTCAGGAAGCAGCAGTGACAGAAGTCATTCTTCACAGAGGATAATGAATATATGTCTGGGGTGAAGTCATCTATTTATTCACAGAGTAGGACTATGTTCTCACACATATTTGACCAGATATATATATTTAGACAGGATAATTTGGAGATTTCTTTGCTCTTGCGATTTTCGCATGCCGCTACTGTCCACTTTGCCGCTGTCATTTCATCAAATGTCAAAGCAATCTGGACTCCGGTGAACTGGCGCGTTTCTCTGACCCGAACCTTTCCAAGCACATCAATTGCTCCCGGCGAGAGGGTCAGGGGGGGGGGGGGGGGGGGGGGGGGGGGGGGGGGGGCTCCAGATGGTGCCATGTCAACTGACGCCAAAGCGGCCATCGGATGGAAAATCAACCGAGAGGAAGAGGATTCAAATGCGGGGGGGAAAAACAAAAAAACTTTCGCATCGGTATGTTGCACTCGGATATATTCTTACCTTTTGGTGCGGCTGTTCACAGATCGTCCCTGAAACAGAAACAAAACGCACGAGTTGGGTGGAAAAGCTTTTTACGGGGGAAACACTTGCAACTTCTTTTATCAGAAGAAGCCGGTAGCTGACAGACCCAACAAGCTTTGTTGTGTTTCAGACATCAGCCCGGAGCGGATAAACAGCAATCGAGATGGCATTTATCTTCACCCCCCCCCCCC
>NW_017806067.1:434104-444152 GCF_001891065.2 Hippocampus comes | reverse complement strand
TCCCCCCCCCCCCCCCCCCACCCGCTACATTTCCATCCAGGAGTCGTTTGAATTTATGCACTGAGAATGCAGGTGTCTCTTCTCCAAATTGGATTGAAACATCTTTAGATTGCGTCCGGCACATCCGTCAGAAGACGGGAAATGAGCTCGACTTTTGCGACAAGCTTGTTCATTTGCAAAGAAAAATACGAGTCCTCCCTGGAGCTGCGGCGTGATTGATGCTTGAATAAGAGAGCGGAGTGAGCGAGCCGTACGCACAAAACAAATATTGCTCGACGGAGTTGGTTAAGTCATTTCAAGCGGCGCCGTTATTGACAAACTTTTTGTGTTCTGCTCGCAGGTTATCCACTGATGCTAACCTGCTCACATGAAGGGAGAATGAGTGTGAGAACGCTCCTTGAACTGCCAGTCAGCAGTCGCTGTTATGCCGCCTGACAAAAAAAAAAAAAAAAATAGAGACAAATCTCAGCGCGAGCTCCAAGTGGCACAGATGACTTCTTGATGTGCCTCCGTGCGACGCGGCTGCGCCGGTGAGGCCGTCAACCGACGCACTCGAGCGTCGCGCGGAGCCGCGTTTATCGTGATCGATGAAGCGTTTCCTCGCGGGCGGTTAAATATGAGCTTCTCTCGCCGTCGTCTCGACATCCAAACGGGCCCACGCGGCTCTCCTGTCACTAAACACCATGACGGGAAACGGCCAATAGATTCAGGAGAAGGCGTTCATCCGCTCCCGTCGGATGTTTGGCTTGCTGCTGCTGCTCCGCTTCGGGCTCGCGCCGACCGTTCAATGGCTTTGCCGCTGTTCCAACAAATCAAGAAGGCATTTCCCACAAATTCAAGTTGGCCCAAATTTCCACGACAGCCTTCTGGATGATGCGCGGGAAGGCCGCGAGTCTCCGCTCGGTCACATCTGCTCTGCGTTAGGGCTTTTAGTGACTACGACGGCGGAACTGACGGGCTGGCGATGCCTCAAGATGGACGAGCAAAGAGCAGGGATCCATCACTCGGTAAATATTTGTTACTTTTGACAGCTTCTTTCAAGTCTCCACAAAGCGCCGCCGTTTCTGATTTCGGGCCTTACAAATCAAGCAAACTGGAACAGCGCTTGGCACCACGACAAACCTCAACGTGCCCTTCTTTGAGGTTGAAAAAAAAAATGCGCTTGTATTGTCTGATAGAGAAAACTATTTTACGTTGAGCGGAAAACGTTAACGCGCAATTAATGTGTGCAAATAGCACTGCTCCTTACTTTCAAACGACACTTTAAAGGCTACCAACATGCTAAGCTAACGAGGCCGGCTAAATGCTGAATGGTTGTTTTACAAAGGGCCGTCTTGTTGTGCCAGATTTGCGCTTGCGTCACTTAAAAATGGAGCACGTACATTTCTGACGGAAATGCCATTTTTGACCAAACTTGTATCCTTTCTTACCGCAACGAGTCCAGTGGCCGGGTCCGCCGTCATGGTCTCGTTCTGGAAGGTGTTGGCCAGGACCAGCTGCTCCTCCTGCTCGTCTTTTTCGGCACCGTCGTCATCCTCGAGTTCATCCAAGCTCTGACGGGGGGACAGAAGCAGAATGAGGAGCGATGAAAAGAAATCGGCAAAGCAAAGCGTGAAAGTGGGCCGCCCGACACGGGCGCGATGAGAGCGCAGATCGTTGGCGGGCCGAGATAACCTGCGACTCCACACTTCTAATCCTCTTAAGACAAGAGACGTGAGGAGCGACGGGAGCTCCGTCCGCTTCCGGAACCTTTCGCCTCCTCAGATAGCGGGAGACTGATTCCCAATAACGAACGGCTCCCGGAAGTCGGTGGAATAGGACCGTCCGCGGCGGAAATCAGGAGATGTGAAGCACTTTCAAGAAACGGCGCTTCTCGGACTCAGTCATTGTGGAATGTCAGTTGTCAGAATATCAGCTCGGCCATTCGCACGAATTCTGGACGGGCGTCCAGTGGGCCAGGTAGACGCCATGCAACAGCACTTGTCGGAAACGCATGCTATCACACTGACACAGATTGATCGATTGACGGATGAAATTGCATCCTTTCAAGATGGTGGCTGTCCCAAGTTCAAACAAATGGTTCCTGTTTCACGTTAACAGGCGGGACCCCAAAAAAAAAAAAAAAAAAAAGCCCACTCACTGAACAGGCTGCTAAAAATAGCTTGTTGGGAATGAAGTCATTTGTGAGGCCTTTCCTGCCAAATGCTTTCGCACTTTTCCTGGGGGAGGTCTCCAAGCTCCTTTTTGGCTCTCAGAGCCTCTGAACTTCGCGTCTTCCTCCCCCGGACGTAACTTGAAGCTCCGGGTGCCAGACCACAAAGCGCTCCGTTGACATTGCAATCAGGAGTCTCAACGTTGTCTTTGGACGGAGTCGAGATTCCAAGATGGCCGCTCACCATATAAGGGATGTTTTCGCCAGCGCGGTTCTTAGCGCAAAGTATGATTGAGTTGATCTGAAAACGGAGCCAACGATCGGGCCCAGAGTGCACTTGCGAGGGAAGACTTGAAGGCTCTGACACGGACCGACTTGAGTGGGCGCCAGAGAGACTCCAGAGTCCTCGCTTGCTTCCTGTTTACCAGAAGCAGTCAGTGATCCAAAGCCTCGGCAGATTGTTTACTCTTCAGTCGAAAAAGCATCCCGGATTTGACCCTCGCGCAAGTCCAACCGAGGCAAACAAAGCAAGTGCTAGCAAAGCACATGGCGGGTCGTCCAAAAAGAAAACGTGCACGGCGGTGACTTCGGATTGCCCCGACCGTCCGAAAACATGGCGACTTGGCATCCTTGGGAACGCTAGCTAGCTTGTCGGCATCGTAGCGCAATGTTGCTCGCTCCAAATTTGGTGAATCAACTTCATTTTTGTTCACCCGAGCTAAAAAACTAAAGGAACCCCCTCCCCCGCCCCCCCAAAAGAAGCATTATTAAGTGTGTCGACTTGATGATGCTGTTGTGTTGACACTCCACTGTGACGACGCGCGGATGTTTGTCCGTGTGTCAAGTGCGGTTTGATCACAGAGTGCTACAAGTGGTCTGGCCCAGAACCGGCACGTACGTGCAACTATTTGAAGACGATCATGCATCGCCACATCTGCTTTCAATCACCTGAATGCTGTTGTTACATAAAGGTCTCCATTTTGTTTTGGATCAGGAAAAAAAAAAAAAATCCGGCCGACTGTTCCCTTATCAGCAACCGGTTGGAATGTTCGCGTTTGATCAGTTCCGGATGTGACCCGCCGGCACTGAGTGGAATTCAGGAAAGGGTCAAGTGGATCCACAGCGTTCACCTCCTTGTCAGTCCACTTCCTTTATGAGGACGGACCGCAGAGCAGACCGGGTAGGGAAGTGAAATTGTGGTTTGGGGGCCTGTCGGGTGGAAAGGAAGCGGTCCTGGGTTTTGTCGAACCTCTAATCTGGTTTTCACGTCATCCTTCCTATTCTCAAGGGCTTTTTTTTTTTTTTTGTCCCCCTCCCGCCCCCCCGCACACAGCCCCAAGCTGTCAGGCAAGCGGTTATTCGCCAACATTTTACGTGGATGAGAAGTGGCTGAACCGGTTCGCTTTCTGGGCCAGGAAGGATTAGAAAGAGCGGCGGAATGTCACGCAAAAGAAAGAAGATGACGAAGGGCCAGGGGACAAAAGTGCCAATCACCCGCGGCTCACCTCTTCTTTCTGCTGCTTTCACGCGGGGGGCTTTTGTCCCGCGCAATATGAAGCCTGCTTCGAGCCGACTCCAAATATCGCAGAAAGAAAAAAAGATGAACGACGACAACAACTGAGGCAGAAAAGTGTGTCGTGTTCTTTTGTATGGCACACCACATGAGGGTTGCCCAGTATAGCGGCACCACCAAAGTATTGCGATCGGACAGATTTTTAGTAGCGGTACGACAAAGAGGTCAAGTGTGCACGTCAGTGTCCGAAGTGTCGCCATGTTGGTGGGGGCAGCGGCAATTATGACCGACCAACAAGCAATTATGACCGACGTTGCATGCGACTCTTTCATGACTAATCGGGATCGGAATAGTGGAAGCTCGTGAGGCAAACTCCTCATCCCGACTTCAAACCCCAACCGAGTTAAAGAGGTGACGGCCTCATTCAGTAGCCCCCAACGTTCCCCTTCAGCCCACCCCTCCGAACCTGACCTGCCGGTGTCCAATGGCTTCGGAATGTCCACCTTTGCGTGTTTGAGTCACCTCAGACAAATGTCAAGCATGTTTAACTTGTGGCCTCACCGACCCGCCTCCCCTTTGGCCCCCAAACGTTCACAAAACATCAAACGAGCTCAGAGCATTTCGGCGGCGGCCCCTCGAGTTGGCCAAAAGGGCACGGAGAATTTCAAATGCCCGAGAAAGGAACTTTAGAGCAGAAAGGGATTCGATGAGCGACAAATCTCCGTTGCGGTCAAGACGAATCGCCTCCGACATGATTTGGAGCTTTTCTGTTGCAAAGCGCGGAGCCACCCGCCGACCCGGAGACGCCGCTCGTTCCTGCACTTTGCTATCGTCACGACGCGCCTGTGCCGGATAATGCAGACGCCTGCCGAGTGACTGATTACGGGCGATGACGACGACAGCTGTTGCGAAAACAAAAAAAGGGGGCTCACGCGGCAGTCGCGGCGTGAGGGCACCTGATGGCGCTGCTGAGCCGTCCTGTTTGGCATCCAGCAAATGACAGGCTTCGTTTGCAACTTCAAGCACGACTTTTCGGGCCAGTCGAAGACCAAATTTGAGAGCTTACAACGGCAGATTGAACAAGCGATCAAGCAGCATAGAAAATATCCACTCAACTCGTGCTCCCTCTAGTGGTAGGCGAAAGAATCACTGTATTAACTGTGCCTCATGTGACAGGATTTTTTTTTATTTTTATTTTTTTTTTAATTCAGCGTAGTACATTAGTGAAGTAGTTCAGTTGTATTGAACCCTATAGGTACGAAACGTTTGCATGTAATCTTTTTGGCCAATTTGTTTTCACACATTTATTTAGGTAGGATTATTCTTGACAAAAGGCGGGACACGATGACATCACAGCCCGGCTCCTTTGTTCTGTCGCACAGTCGGAGAAAGTTTTCGAGCACCTCATTCGACCTTAAACGGCGGGCGTGGGCATGGCGCGAGATGTGGAATGCTCGGGCCCGAGAGCTCGCACGAGCCGGGCAGCAGAAACAGGTCGTGACGAGCTAACGTACGGCAAAACCACGCAAGCTGCCCGACCGGTCGGTTGTGCTGCATGAGCCTGACTTGGACTCTTTTTTTTTTCCAAGGGATGCAGTTTCACTCACCCGCCCCCCACGTTTTTCAGACGTCAGATCTCGCACGGGTTGGAAATCAAACACATTTGACACCAAAGCAGACATTCGCGTGCTGTGAGGCTTTTGAGTCCCAAAGCGGCCCATTCCAGCCAGGGAACGCATCCCCCACCCCCCCGAAAAACACATCACGTGCGGACGTAGACCCCATGCGGAGGGAAACGATACGTTTTCCGGATATGTGCCAGATATGTGCCATCTATCATGCGCATATGGAGTGAGTGAGAAGCATGAAGAGGCACAGAGGAGGCAAAGGTGACCCTTGCGTGAAAGGGGTCGGCCGGCAGCTATCCGACTTTCAATATGAGAGGAATTCCAATCAAGTGCTACTTCATCCCGGCAGCGGGAACTCATCAGCGGGATTTACTTTGGCTCGCACCGGCGGGAACATTCCCCCCTGTGAGCACCACTGAAGAAGAAGAAGAAGAAGAAGTGGGCGAGGTATGAGGAGCGGCTACTGTAAAATGCTGGCAACAAAAGTGAGTCGACCCCCGCCCCAAAGTGAAAATCTGGCCCCTAAAAACGCGTGACACAGATGTGACCGACGGCCGCCTTCAACCGCTTCATTTCATTTCCTGTGCGTCGGCCACACTCCGACGCTAACAAACAATTAGCCCACATTAGCCCAAATGTGAAATAAGCGCTTTGATTTGGTGCCCGGAAATTGAATAAGTGCTGTTGTGTCGCACAGTCGGAGAAAGTTTTCGAGCACCTCGTTCGACCTTCAACGGCGGGCGTGGGCACGGCGCGAGATGTGGAATGCTCAGGCCCGAGAGCTCGCACGAAAAAAAAAAAAAAAAAAAGGATTAAATGGGAGGGTGGAGCGGAGGAGGGGAACGTTAAACAGCAGCGTTCGATTTTCACTTTGGCTGTGCGAGAGACGCACCTTGACCCCCCCGGCCGAATCGATCATTCACAGCTGCTTCGACACGTAAACAAACAAGCATCTATTCTATGCCCCCACCCCCACAAAAAAAAATATTGCACAACATGAATCCAAAACGTAGTTGCGTCATTGAAAACTCAGCATGAGCCTTAAAAAAAACTGATGTCAGGGAAGTACGTCCAATTGAGACGAGCTTTGGATGTCGGGGAGGGGCCAAATTTAGCCCGGGTTGTTAGCGGAAAGTCTTTTGCCGCACGTGCGTGACTTTGAAAGGACCTGCGCGAGCCTGAAAGGTTCGAGGGGGGTCTTGTTGATCACCGCTTGGAGTACTACGACCGCACTACCATGTCGTTCCGGAAACTATTTGCTTGCAAAGTCATCTGACGACGTGCCGCTCGTCCGCGCGCTCCCGACTCCCGACATTCTTTCCCGCAAGAGGAAAGGCAGGCGAGCGTGTCAGCTTCCATTTCCTGTTTATGCCCAAGTGCCGACTCAGCGGCCTTCCCGAGAAGCGCAAGTGAAGGAATCCCGTAAACACGGTCAGCCTTGCGGGAGCGCGCCGATCGTACAATGCTGGCAACAAAAGTGAGTCGACCCCCGCCCCGAAGTGGAAAATCTGGCCCCTAAAAACGCGCGACACAGATGTGACCGACGGCCGCCTTCAACCGCTCCATTTCATTTCCTGTGCGTCGGCCACACTCCGGGAGCGGAGGAGGGGAACGTTAAACAGCAGCGTTCGATATTCACTTTGGCTGTGCGAGAGACGCACCTTGACCCCCCCGGCCGAATCGATCATTCACAGCTGCTTCGACACGTAAACAAACAAGCATCTATTCTATGCCCCCACCCCCACAAAAAAAAATATTGCACAACATGAATCCAAAACGTAGTTGCGTCATTGAAAACTCAGCATGAGCCTTAAAAAAAACTGATGTCAGGGAAGTACGTCCAATTGAGACGAGCTTTGGATGTCGGGGAGGGGCCAAATTTAGCCCGGGTTGTTAGCGGAAAGTCTTTTGCCGCACGTGCGTGACTTTGAAAGGACCTGCGCGAGCCTGAAAGGTTCGAGGGGGGTCTTGTTGATCACCGCTTGGAGTACTACGACCGCACTACCATGTCGTTCCGGAAACTATTTGCTTGCAAAGTCATCTGACGACGTGCCGCTCGTCCGCGCGCTCCCGACTCCCGACATTCTTTCCCGCAAGAGGAAAGGCAGGCGAGCGTGTCAGCTTCCATTTCCTGTTTATGCCCAAGTGCCGACTCAGCGGCCTTCCCGAGAAGCGCAAGTGAAGGAATCCCGTAAACACGGTCAGCCTTGCGGGAGCGCGCCGATCGTACGCGAGCCGCAACTCCGTTCACGTCTTCCATGGGAATGTCGCGACTCGTCCGCTAACCCCGCGCCAAAGCGGAGCGGGGAGAACAATAGGTCACATTCCCTCCCGAGTCGGCGCATTGACGAGCTCGTAAAACATGTTTGATGCGCGTTTCAGTTCGGAGGCGGGGTGAGGCTTCAACTGAAAAAAAATGAACAAATAAAGAACTCAAAAATGTCTGCACATGCTTGGCGCGGCGCAGATTTTGTTCTCGCTCGCCTTTGGAGACGAGCTGGGAGCTGATCGGCGGCCCGGCTTCCGTGTGAAAAAATGCTCCCGTTTGTTTGGATTGCTCGGCCCGCAGCTTAGCGCGCTTCCTCCGCGCCGCTTTCCCTTTTCCTCCGATTGACGGGCTGCGCAGCTTTGAGGCCACATGAAGTGGAATTTCTTTGGCGTGCCCTCCGCTGTTTCTGCGTTAGCCAAACGCGCATGCTAGCCATGCTAAAACGTCACACGCGCGCTCACTCGGGGGAGTGAGACTCATTGATCCAAACTAGATCTCAGGTAAGTGACAACAAGGGAGTTATGGAAAGTGTTCCGCCGCTTTCATTGACCGTCGAGGTCGGCGGCAAATCACTTTTGTCTCCAATGCGGCTCGCTCAAAGTTGGCCAGCAAGGAAATAAAAGGTCGGGATAAGGCAGAGCGAGCGAGCCCGACTTTGGTTGTGGAACGGACATCCTTGGAAGAAGCCCAAGCACTCATCAGGGCTGTGTGGGAGGAAGACAAAGGCGACACAGAGAAGGAATGTGCGCTCGGGCAGCAGCGGAAAGGCCAAAGCCCAAAGCCCGGCCGGCTTAAGGAGACAAGCTTTAATTGTAACGCGCGCCGGGACTGCCGAGGCTGCTTTTTTTGTTGACACACGGGGAGGGAAAAACCCAACGGCAGTAGTTCAAAGGGAAAGTACGTAGGGTACGTCCGGGGGTTGGAAAATCCACTCGTGACGTCATGGCTTCATTGTTAATTCATTGGAGTGTCGCTTTGAATCGTAATTGGAGAGAATCGTATCACAGTCCGGTCGTATCGCGATTTGTCGTGCGCGCTGCGTTGTGAGCGTATCGCATCGTCAATCGCATCGTCAATCGGACAGCGCCGCGACTCACATCGCGTCGGGTTAGCGCCGGCGACAATCGTAACGCAATCGGAGTTTCTTGATCGGAAAATTACGACGTGACGGCGGCGGCTGAACGGGAACGGGCGGCCTGGCGGCGGAACTGAAGCGAGCCGTACGGCTTCGGCGTCACTTCGACGTGACCGCGCGGCATCGCGTTGGGAGCAAATTGCTCGAAATCAGCCCCGAAGCAATTTCGATCGCATCTGCGATGGACTCCGTTGTTTCACATTGTAACCGAATCGTGCTACGTCCGTGAATCTTATCGTATTCGATTTGGCGACATGTCATTCTTGCGCAGAAAACAGCGGAACAACTTGCAGAAGTCGTCACGCGAGATGACAGCTGGTGAAGAGCTCGCCTGACAGAGTGAGCGCGGGCGCCCCGCCGCACCGAGCGCCGCCTGTCACATCGCCGTACGAGCGGATGATTGCGCCGGCCGCGCTCTCTTTCCCTCGCTTCCAGTCGAGGGCTTTTTTTTTTTCTCATCGGTTCGTTGAAGCATCACTCCGGTGAAGCTTTGCATACAAACGAGGTGGCCGGGATAGATGAAGGGGAGCCGCTGCCGCAGCGCCACCGCGAGGCCGCCTCGGAGCGCAGCGCAATGCGCCTCCACTAGGGGCATCATCACCGTTTGATGCTTTTATTTCCTTCTTTTGTCACATCCTGCATTCAGGTTATTTTTTCCGTGTTGCTACCGAAACGTGTTTGACTGTTTTGGTTTTGGAAACTACAAAGGGCTGAAGATGCTGCTGCTGCTGCTGCTGCTGCGACGCACATGTCCAAGGTGTCCGTGGAGCCGGCAAACGGCTCCAAGGCAGCCAAGGCTCGGTCGTCCCGCTCGCTGTGGTCCCGGCGTTAGTCTGACTGACTGAACAGCAACAGAGCTTTTGTGTGCGCGCCACGCAAGCATCGGCTTACGTCATCGCGCGGCTTCGCCCGACAGCCGGCCCCAAATTTGCACAAAGGCGCTAATTTCACACGAAAGCGCCGGCTTCAAATTCTCTGTGTTCCAGGTTCTGTTTTTCAAGAAAATAGAATGCATGTTTTGGGTTACTTCCCCCAAAGAATTTTGAACGTGATGCTACATGCTAACTGGACATGTCCAAAAACAGAAATCGACACTCTCTCACTTTTTTTTTCCAGGCCAAATACATCTCCAAATTTTGAATGAGCAAACTGATTGAAATGTTATATTTTGTCCACATTTTTACGGATTTCACCTTCGTTGTATGAATCATGAAAGCAACGTGCCTCGCTAGTTGTCACCGTCCAACCAAATATGAAGCCCAAATTTATTTCAACCATTTTTTTTTTCAGATTTCATCTCAGATTTGAATAAGTCTGAAACCAACAACTCAAGCGTGGACGGAAGGGGGGG
>NW_017806067.1:422789-434020 GCF_001891065.2 Hippocampus comes | reverse complement strand
CTCCCTCTCCCCCCCCACACAAATCAACGCCCTCGACACAATGTTCCCTGATGACCACACGCAGGCCGGGAAAGGCGCTGAATGAAGTCATCAGCATGCAAATGAGGATAAAAGAGGAAAGACAGCAGCAGTCGGGTGAGATGAAGTCCTGAGATGTTGATTTATCAATTCGGAGGGATCAGCGTGCTCGTATTCTTCTTATGGCGAATGAAGTGCCCCTCCACCTCACCCATAAAAACCACAAATTAACCGGGGCCAATTTTCAGACAAGCTGTAAAAGTGACAAAGCGCTTTCTGGCGACAGCCTTGGTGGAGGTCACTCGAGGGAGCGCAAATGAGAAGCGGCCATCTTTGCTCGGCTCCCTGTGGGAATTCCCCAGTGGGAGTGTCACTCCGCACCTTGGTGACGCTCCGCTCCACCCACACACACGAACACGCACACGCACACACACACACACACACACACACATACGCAAAATGGCGTCTGTGAGCAACCGGTAAAATGGACGTTTTGAGGAATGGATATTAGCTGCTGGTTGTAGCAAGGCGCTAACAAGGCGTTGACGGCAACACGCCCTTCCACGCGCTCATTAACGCATTCTTAGGCCTCAATTTGAGCTGCGAGGAAACTATTTAGAAGGCTTTTTTTTTTTTTTTTACAAGGTAAAGGCGGACAGTTATCGAACGTGAAGCGTCATTTTGATGACTTTCACTTTCAGGTGTCATGCTTACATAAGACACACGAAAAAAGGAGTCAAGAGGTGAGCAAGACTCCAACAGATACTTTTCAACTGACGTCGCTGGGCAGAAGCAATCGTGCAAAACTTGACAGGTTATTGTCATGAAATACGGCACGGACACGTCAAAGCCGGAGTTGAAAACGTGGACCTTTTGTCATCCCTGACAGCATTCGGTCCGGTGCACAAACTGTTGATTCGGTTGCAGGTTTTTTTTTTTTTGTCATATCCGGATTATTTTTATATTTCTTTTTTTTGGGAGTTTTGCATTCTTTGTTCAATATATGTTTGTATAGATGACTTTGATTTACGAGGGTATATTTGATTGTTTTTTTTTTTCCCATTCATTCACTTTACCGTTTCTCCCCGCAAGGGTCGCTGACGATTACGACATTGCTTTTTAACCTTATGGCTACGTTGCCCACTGCTTCGGCATGCACTTATCAGACAAACGCAAAAGCACAAGTGTCCTCATGACAACATATGAGTCAATTATTGTGGACCGAGATTTTTTTTTCGCGGGGGGGGGGGGTGAAAGTAAGTGTAAAGTCTGCCTGTGACGTATTCTGCAATGTCAACAAACTCTTCATCGAGTTGATCCTCACTCCGGCCGCCCCCCCCTTTTTTTTTTCCCTCCTTGGCCAACATCTGCAGGCTGCTTTCATTCCTTCAAACAACTGCCGCAGATTAGCGCAGACACATGTATGGCAGGAATTTGGAGGTGGGGGCGTGGGGGTGTGGGGGGGGTGGAGGAACAACAGCTCCTCCTGGCCACAATTATTTATGGAGCCACGACACAAAGGCTGGCGAGAATCGCGTCGACGTGAGCAAGCGCTCATAAACACAACAGAAAAGTGAAACTCAACACCAAACCGTAACAATGCACCAGAAATGGGGTTGCAACAAAAGAAATTGTATTTTTGCATGGAACATGTGAAGAAAATAGTGTCAATTAAGCAGTGCAAGATTCTTTTTTTATGCTTGTTGCTTCCAGAGATTTAAAAAAATTCAATATTTTTTTACATTTTCTTGATTGAATTTGTTTTCAATTAATGTGACGTCTAAATGGAAATAAAACTTTTTTTTTATTCATGTCTCAAATGACTGAAAAGAAACATTAAAACTTTGAGAGCGTATCAATAGTTGTATCATAACATTTTGTTCTCGCCTTCAAATTAAGCTGAATGAATATCAATTCAACTTTTAAAGTATTTCTTTTCAAATATGACTCATATTTAAATGTTCGTAGGAATGTTTCAAGAAATATGTCATCAATCAGCAAGGCTTTCAAAGAGAACTCTCGAAAAAGGCTTGGAAAGGGATGTGATCAGCGAGCAGGTGTCTGACGCGAAGGGAGCCCAAATGTCAGCTCAACTCACCTCATTGGACGGCATGCTGACGACCCCCGTCGACCTCCTCTTCTCCCTCAGCTTCCTCTTCTCAATCTGCCCTTTGCCCTTCCTGGCGCTGGGCCCGCTGCTCTTCTTGTCCTTGCTCTTGCCGGGCGACGGGCTTTCCCCGTCCGGCTCGTCGCCGTCCGCCGAGTCGCCCTTCAGGTGGCCCGCCGGGTGCTGCGTTTCGCCCCCGCCGCTACTGCCGCCGGCGGCTCCGGAGGCGGCGGCGATGTCTCCGAGCATTTTGGCTCTCATTTTCTCCCGCTTGGCCTTCCATTCCTCCAGGAAGTCGGTGGTGGCGCTCGACTTGAAGCCGCCGGTGGCCATGCTCGCTTTGACTGGCTCGTCCTCGTCGCTTTCGGCTCGTTTTGACAACTTTCTCCTCCTCTACAGGAATGCGGCGCGCATTCCTCGAGCCAGTGCCCCGGGAGCTGGTGGCAGGCAGAATGGAGAGAAAAATGAAGCGAAAGCCAAGTTCTGGGCTCCTTTGAGCCGAGCGTTGTTTGTGTTGTGAATGCATTAAAAAGGAGTGAAGGCGAACTCTTTGCAAACATTACAACGACACAAAGTGAGGCGACAAAGTGCGTTTGAGGCTTGGTGCCGACTCACCTTGCGTCAGGTCGTCGGCTTCCTCAAACTCCAACTCCAACTCGCACACCGGAACTTCCGACCAGGTGCGCCCGACGCCTGCTCGCCTGACTGCGTTGGCTCGCGCTGCGCGAGCTACCGCAACTCCCTCTGCCTTCCAGAACCGGGGGCCGAGTCCGGAAATGACCGAAGGTTTCCGAGTGTACCCGAAATACTCCTGGGAAAACAACAGCTCCAGACTCTCTTGTTTGTGACATTTACGACCTAATAAAGCGGTGGGAAATATGGCTATCTTGTTGTTTTTTTATAAGAACGTGTGTAATAAAATGTTTGGATGTGTGTTGTTTTGTTACATGATCCTGCATAATAAGAATGCAACGACTGTGAGCGGGATTAAATAAGATGTAACAGGAATGTTTGAGTCAGATGGGCCGAGACACAACAAAGGCAGCCCTCCCACGCCATCTCGTTAGCTCCCAGCTAATCATTTTATTTCAGTGACTCATGATTCTCAGCAAGAATGCGTGTCTTTAAAGCGCAAATTGTGCCTTCGCCATGCCCTGAATGTGCACCATGATGCAAGACATTCAAGGAATGTTGACTGAGGTCAGCTGGGGCACAATAAACGCAGGATGGCGAGAAATGACTCAATGTGCTGTTTTATAATGCTTGGCGGATTTCAAAGTTCAGCACTTGGGCTCCGTGGACCCACAGTGAAAATTACCTAACAGCGGCAAACCCAAATCAACAAATTAAAAATATGATCTGATGAAATGCTCCCTCTTGTGGCCAGAATGGAGTATTGCATTGACAATGACTTGATGGCCTGTCCCCGCCGCGCCACAAAAAAAAAAGCAACAAAAGTGTAAAAATAAAAGGTCGAGTCCGCAAACACTTGTTTACATTCGATATAATTTTGAAAAAGGCGCTAATATGGTGCTGTTCATTTGTATCCATATATGCTGCTTGGAGACAAGGACTTAAAATAAAAGTTGATATATATTCCATATACATATTTAGAGATACATCCACATGAATAGAGCAAGACGTGAACTTTACAATGTACAAGTTTATTTTTAATGAACTCTTCAGTGGTTGGTAGTCACAGCACAGCTTGCATGTATTAAGCCACACACCTATTTTACAAGAAAAACAAAATAACAAGAACAAAATAAAACTTAACCAGAGTAGATGTCATCATTCTCATCATCAGTCTATTTGCAGCGACTTCTTCCTTTTTCTCTTCTTGGACTAAAATATAGTTCATAATAAAAAGGCCACTGAAATGCATAAAAGTTGGCGTGTAATATTTCAACGGCGTGTTTTGGACTCGCGGCGTCGACAGTGCACGTAGACTTTTGTGAAAAGGAGGCTAAGCTTGTTGGCTATAATACTACAGCAAAAAAAACAAAAAACAAACAACACAAGTTAGTGAACTCAAAGAAAGTGAAATGTAGTCAAGCAGTTTTTTTTACCACTTTCTTTGAAGAAGAAAAAAAAAAAAAACCACAAAACACTGTCGGCAGTCCCACTTTGAAACCTGAAACACTTTTTGCCTCTTCAATAAAAGAAAAAAAAAATAGAAAGAAAAAGACACCTGCTTGTCCTGTGTGGAATTGGTATACTTTTAATAGTAACAGACTCAGCGTGCGCCGCTCTCAAACATACAGCCTTATGTATATGCATACACACACACACACAGCTTCACTCAGTACCTCCTAAAACAAGGTGACAAATACAGAGTATAAACCAACTAACACTACAAGCCAAAAACAAACAAAAGGGGATAAAGTGGAAGAAGAGTGACACTTCTGACTAACCAAGTGATGTCATTAAAGCATGAAACAACAAAAATTCTAATAATGCATATTGCACATTCAGTGAAAGCTTAAATTCCACCTGGTACGCCTCAAGATTTATTTATTAAATTTTCCTGTTTCTTTTCCCTCTCTGAGGTAAAACGAAAATGGGGAGGAGGTGGTCATGAGTGTGCGCGAGTGTGTGAGTGAGTGCACGTGTGAGATTTAAAAAAAAAAAAAAAAAAGACAGGAAGTGGCACTTCTTAGGGGGAAGGGAGAAAGAGGACACAGCACACTGATAACACAGGAGCAAGTAAAAGGTGGCGTGGCACAAATAAAATCGGGTGGTGTTGTAATAGTAATAGCAATAATAATAATAATAATAATAATAATAATAATAATAATTCCTCAAGAGCGGTCCTCTTTATGTACAACTAAGGCTTACTGGTTAAATAGACGTTGGGCTTGTAAACGGTGGGGATTGGGAAAAAAAAAAGTCTGATGTCTCTTGCAATTCGATCTATATGTGCAATTCCATTAGTCACTGGCAGATGAGGCTAGAGAGGGGGAGGCGGGTGGCAGTGGTGGCGGTGGTGGCGAAGACGGCGGTGGCGGTGGTGGTCTGCTCTACTTGGAAAGCTTGCTAATGACTCGAATGAGCGCGCCGTTCTCGTCCTTTAGCCTCTGGTTGTCCGCTTTCAAGTCGGGGAGCGTCTGCGTGGGAACAACAGCAAAAGGGCTGAGACACGTTTGGAACGCGGGGCGGCGCCGAAACACGACGGCTCACGGCAAATTAGGAACAATTTTAAATCAAAGAAAATATAGCAAAAAGCCATGCATGCACACAGCCCGACGTGGCCCGCACTGCAACTCAAGATGGACACTGCCCCCCGAAAAAATAAATAAATGTCCGCCGCTATCCCTTTGGACCGCACCGGATCACGTGACGCGATGTGGACCAGAGATATTGGGACGGATCACGTGCTCAAATCTCAACAGGTTGCGATTGGTCAATTTGGACGCTGGTATCCCTCTCAAACGGTACATCGCCATTGGGATAGGTACCCTGGAACTCCTTTTCGAAAACAGGGCAGTCCCAACAAAATGCTCTAACAAGTTCTGAGCTTCGACGTCAAGTTCTGGTCCCACAGTGAAAGTTTCTAAACTTCCAAAAGGACTACCCTTGAGCAGGGTCTTCTTTCGGCTGGGATAGATGACAGACAGCCTGGAACTCAATTTCGACATGTTCTCAAAGCACAAACGCCACCCAGCGCTGGAGTCAAGTTTGTGGTCCTCAAATTGAAGCATGATGAGGTTTTCTTTGTATTTTGAGTTCCTGGAACTCGTGTAAATGTTCTTCCACCTGTGGAAAGTACGAGCCACGAGCAGGGTCTTTTGAAACGAACCCAGAACTCAACTTGGACAATAGTTGCCATCCAATGTCACGGCCGTTCGAGCGAATCCAACGGCGGGAGGGAGTTGATGTCATTTGCCCCTCACCAACAAAGAGGGTTGGACAACGGCTTGGGGGCGGGTCTCGCCACGTCATGCAAGCTAAAGACACTCAAACTAGAAACTACACAGGCCCACTTTCCTTTGCGGGCACGTCAGGTTTCAAGTGGCAACCGGCTTGGAATGTGCCGACAAAGCAAAGTGTTCACACGAGGGATGGGCGAGATGGACTTCACAGAAAAAGAGATTGGGGTTTTTTTCTGCCCAATTTACACCACGTTCAAGATTGCCCCAAGGCCCCGGCGCTGAAATTTCCACTCTTTTGTTTCTTAGGGAGAACTTCAGTGGTGGGTGGGGGGAGAGGATTGGCAGTCAGCGGCAACACACTTTTGTCCACGAGCTCCTCTCTTTTTTTTGCAGTCATGTTAGTGTTTTGATCTACGGGTACAAACAAATCTTTTTTCAAAGAAAATGGAATGAGTGGATCCCAATGACTCGCCCAGCCCTAGTTGCAACCAAGGGACTCCCCCCCCACCCCCCGCCCTCCTCAAGGAAAACACCAACAACTGTAGGGAGGTGAAAACCAGTCGAGCACCTGTGGGCGGGGGCGGGGCATGAATGGATGGTGTGGGGGAGGGTGAGGGTTGGCAAGGGCTAAGAGGGTCGCTGAGGTGAAAAGGAGGAGGAAGTGCGGCCGCCTTTTAGAGGTCGACGGCGGGCGGCTGGCTGCAGGCGGCCTGCGAGAGCTTCGCCACCACGCGGGCCAGCGCCCGGTTCTCGGCCTGCAGCCGCTCCTTAACCTGACGCAGAGCCTGAACCTGCTTTACCTGGGGGAGGTTCTGCAGGGAGGGGGGGTGGGGCACACACAGCAGCCCAACGACAACAACAGCAGGAAATGTGGTGGACAGCAAGAATAGGAAGAAGAAGAGGAGGAAGAAGAAGAGGAGAAAGGAGGGAGGAGCACATTAATAGGAGAAGGAAGCGACAGGAAGAGACAAGCAAACAGAAAAGGAAGACTGTTAAATGAAGGACAGAGTTTGGACCCGCGTGAGCTCATTTCAACAACACGTGATGACATTACGACGGATTTTTGGGCCTCGCGGACCACAAGGCGGTCGATGAGGACATTGAATTAAGTTCTCCAAGGCCCCCCCGGTGACGTGTCATCAATCATCTGCTTCCACCTTGAAAGGTACCAAAACTAGTGAGCCGGAACCCTTTTTGGAACCCTTCCGTGGGTGGAGCTCGACAAAGTGCAGCATGTCGGGAATAAAAGGTCACTTCTAATTAAAAGTGCTCCAAAAAAGGACCAATTATTGGAGGGGGGGAAAAAAGCGTCGATATAAGCATGTCAAAGATGATCTGATTTACAATTGAAGCAATTCATTCAACAAATATGGAAAGCTTGTCATTTGCCACAAATTCATGATTAAATTGGGTCATGATCTTATTAAAAAAAAAAAAAAAAAACAAACACATTTTTATTCTCCATGGGGCCAACTCCCGTCCTTAGCATCAATGTGTCGTGTGTGCGCACGTGTGTGTCTACCTTGAGTTCCTCCTCCATCTCAGAAATTTTCCTTTCGAGAGCTCGCCTTTCCTGTTGGGAGGACGACAAGGATGACGGTTACTTTTTTGTTTTTTGGTTTTGTTTTTTTCATTTTCTTTTCAATGCGGCGATGCTGGCTAAGCGTGCGGTGCCAGACGCTGCGCGCGCACACGTGAGGCGTCTACAAGCGTCAGCCATCAACACACACTGTGATCAACACGTGGCCGGGCTGAGCTTTCCTTTCTACGGTGATGATGTCGCCTCAGCGGCATGAAAAACCCCATGCACTATTTTCAACACCAAAACACTGTCTTTTCTAGATCTGCAAATAAGACGTCTGGACAAGTGGTTGCCTCGAAGGCTTGGCAAGAAGAAAAAGAAGAGGAGGAGGAGGAGAGAGGAAGGAGGTGGAGTCGTCACGCGGCTACAAGTGCCAGCAGCAAAAAGGTCAAGTCAGCTTGGGTTCATACCAGCGCCCGGATGAGACTGAAGCCTGATCATTACCTTGAGATACATTCAAAAGATAAGGTGTCAAATATTTGATTGATTCTTTTCATTGACATCTTGACTAAACTATTTGGAGACTATTTGAGAGCTCCTCCCTTCATTGGGCTTTTCGTACAGATGGCACATCGAGTACGGTCGAGGATTTCTCTTTGATATTTTTGGAACCTCTTTGACCTGAATTACCAAGCGTCAAACTATTCTATTTCTTCAATCCATCACATCCGGAGCCACAACACAAAGGCCGGCGAGAAACGCGTCGACGCGAGCTGGCGCTCAGAAAGGAAAAGTGTCACTCAACACCAAAGTGTGACAATGCGCCAGAAATGCTGTCGTACAACATAACTGCCTTCAAGTCAATATTTGTCATGTGAAAATTATAATTCGACACGTGTATATCCTGCACTGTATGGCAGACGGTAAAATTGGTTTTATTTGTGTTCAATTTCCTTGACAGGGTGAATTAAAGTGGCACGTGATGCGAACGGTTGGGAGAAGTGACTTGAGGCGGACTGTCAACTGACCCTTTTCTCCATCTCAAGCTGCGACCTGTCGGCGTAGCGTTCCTGCCTCTGCCAACACAAAAACGGGAGGGATGGAGTCAGGAAGAACAAAAGGGTTGGGGGGGGAAAAAAAAAGGGGGGGGGGGGGGGGGGGTGGCGGCACCTGCGTGGCCTTCTCCAGTTGCAGCTTCAAGTCGGCCAGCTCCAGGTCCGTGTCGCGTAACTGCGCCTTCAGCTTCTCGTTCTCAGCCAAGATCTGCTCGTAGAGCTGCGAGGAAAGCGCCCGCCGTTCAAAGGGGACGAGCCGCCAGCCGGCAATTCTGAAAGCCGACGGCGTTTTGCTCTACCTTCTTGTAGTCGGTGGCGTCGTCTCTGTCCAGCCGGCTGGAGTACGTCCTCCGACTCTCGCCGTAGCTGCGGCTGAGCGACGAGTCGTTGCGGTCCGCCGTGGTGCCGCTGTCGTTTCTGCAACATGAGCGCACGTCAAGAGGCCGCCGGGCTCTCTCGCGTGCGCGCCAAACAAGGGCGCGGGACTCACCTGGACAACCTGTCCACCTGTCAGGAAACAAGAGAGCGGACGTTAGAAAATAAAAATATCAAGATGGACTTTTTAACGGCTCTTTTCAGGGCGTCTGCAGCCTCAAAACACAAGTGTTTATTTTAACCAATAAGTTGACATGAAATAAATTCACCCAAAATTGAAGAAGAGTAATTTATTTCAAATGATTCAATATATTTATTTATTTCCATCAAAGCCTGGCTGGATTGGAAATGTCAGCGGGGAGCCATTTGGGATCAGCGGGGAGCCATTTTGGATCAGTTACCTGCACTTCTCCCTTGATGCTGCCTTCCTCTGAGTCGGACTGCTGCTCGGGGTCGTTGTCATCACCCTGCAAAGACCGTGATGACAGCACACGTAAGGGCCCTGAAGAACTTGCTTTCTTACCGATTTAAAAGGCCTCGGGAGGCCTGAGCGCGTCTCACATCTTGGGTCCAAAAGGAGACGCCGGTGGAGCGTCGCTTCTCACGGGGCCGCCTGCGATCCCGGATGGAGCGAGGCTGAGACTTGTCGTCGCCTTCCTTCTCCTCTTCCTTTTTGTCCATTTCTAAAGGCCAAAGGAGCACGCATGTCGCCTTTCAACACAAGTCGAGTGGCATCCACAGTCAATCCGAGCTCATTGCGGGGTGGTAGTGGGGGGGTCCCCTATCAGGACTTTGGAGAGGGAAGCGGCAGACTTTGTCACGGCAAGAAAATGCAAATGACTGCACTGCAGCGACCTTCTCTGATCCTCCCCAATTTACCCAATTTCCCGTGAGCTCTGACAAAAACACGCCGATGATCATCGCGGTCGCGGAATGAAGCTAAGAGGATTATCGCGAGGTACGCCGACACCCGATGGAGTCGTGGTTTGTGTGGCGAGGGAGCGCCGACCTTTCTCGGTGTCCCTGGAGGAGCGCCCGTAGGAGGAGGCGATGCCCGTCAGGCTGTTGGGCCTGTTGAGGGAGCTCGAGCCGGAGGTCAGGGCGGCGCTGGAGTACGACGGCGCCGAGGCGGTGCTCAGCGTGGAAATGGACGAGGAGGCGGCGGAGGAGGTGCGGTAGCGCTGCTCGGGGTCAGAGCGAGGCCCGGTTAAACATTGCGAGGTGGCCGGCGGGCGGACGGGAGGTGTGTGTGCGGAACGTACGTCTTCAAAGCTGCGGTACTTTGGTCGGTAGTCGTCCTCCTTGGATTCGTACTCCTTCTTCTCCTCCTGCTTCTCCTTGTCCTGCTTCTCCTCCTCGCGGCTCTTTGGGGTGCGACTCCTGCCGATGGTCTTCTCGGCCTCTTGCAGGTCAGTCAGTGTGACGCCCTGCGAGGGGAGAAAAAAAAAAAAACCTCAACAAGGCATCTGGAGGAAGAGTTGTTACCAATGTCTTGTTTTTCATACATGGCAATGGCGAGTGATGAAAAAAGAGGAAGGGGCGTGGCCTGGACGGGGCGTGGCCTGGACGGGGGCGTGGTTACTTACAAAAGTGGCACTAAACATGCTGAAGATGAAGTGTATTAAATTTACACAGTTTGAAAATTGAACAGAAAAAAATCCCAAGATCGCCACTATTCTTTCAAGTGAAAATTTGTGCAATTTTGCCTATGCATTCCTGGTGAGCACCAATATGTAACTCCAAATTTGCTGCTAAAAATCAAAACAAAAAAAGTAAACACATCCCCTGCCATATTTAAGATTTGTTCATGACTTGTATTCATAAAGTGTTGTGTAAATGTGATAAAAAGCTGTTGATTCTTACCTCATACAGTGATAGTGAATATTTATTATGCATACAATTTATTATGCATAACCGTGCTTTATTATCCAAGACAAAACGTGAATTATCAATATGAATATAAAACGCAAATAAATGTTATCATGCTGTTGCTACAAATGCATACCAAATAAAATTGAAAATATCATCCTCGTATATTTGAATAAAAAAGTATATACCTCGGAGTGCACCTGTCTATCGGCGAAGGGCGTCAGTGGAGCAGATTTCGTTGCTTGGTTCAGCCAAAGTAAGTACCCCAGCGCGTAACGTCTTTAGTTGTATCCGCTGACGAAGTTTGTTTGAAAAATGCCGATCCCAAAGAATAATTGCTCCGTCGAATGGCGATTTTGTCGGCATGTTTTTTCACTTTTGTTGCATGATCTGTCAGTGCCACGCATCCACGG
>NW_017806067.1:411460-422760 GCF_001891065.2 Hippocampus comes | reverse complement strand
TTTTAACCTTTACAGTGACTTTTCTGTCAAGCCAGTCCAATCGGAATTTATTCTTGACATTTGAGTCAATTTCTAGGATTAAAGACTCCTGATCTTTCGTCAAAATTTTCATAATTCCGCTCAAAACGATCCCAGAACAATGAATTTGCGAGACGAACAGGCCGCCATGAATCAGGTAAAGCAATATGTTACATGCAATTTGATTGGTCCAATCGCTTGTAGTTAACCAATCGCTGGGCTGTTTATAATCGAGCTAAGACTTCCGCAACAAATAATGCCTTCAGTGATCTGATTAGTTGAAGCTTTCATACACGTCCAATCGCAGGGCTGTTTACAAACGGAAAACGGAGAGACTGTTCGGGAGAGCTCGTGAAAACTCGACGATAAGGTACCTGACGGCCCCTAAAATTTTCTCAACGGATTTAGACGATTCACAAAAATGATCAATTTAAGAAATAAAACGGCGGATTTCCGCGAATCCGCGGAAAATTGCCATGTATGGTTTTTAGTTGGATGTGTTGTGTGTACGATTGGTATTTTAGGTTCAAGGTTCTGCAAAGCACTTTGTGGCTGTTATGAAAGCGCTGTAGGAATAAATTTTGGTGGGGGGGGGCGGGAGGCTTCAATCAACACACCTGGGTGGACCTCCTCGACTGACGGGCCTGTCGAGAGCGAGCTTTCCTCTGCGATTCGGACTCCTCGTCTCGTACGGGTGTCAGGTAGGACCTGAAATTGCAAATGACAAACTAAAGCACGATACATGAGTGTGGATGGTTTCAAAAGGCGGGGCCCGGCGAGCGACGCGGCTGTCAGCAAATCGAGAGAGTCCAATTGGCTCGCTGTAAACTGGCCGGTTGAGAGACGGAGTTGTGGCCCCGAACCACGATGGAGCCGGACAGTACGAGACATTCGAACAAGAGCGAGACTATCTGAAAGCTGCGCGCGATTCTGTATCGCTGCGGGACTGCAATCACATTTGCCCGTCCCAAAATAGGCACTTGACAACATTTTTGTGGGGTGGTCTCCATTATTTCCTTTCCCATATTCTGACTATGATTGCTCGTTTTGTTTCAGAGCACATTTTCTTCACCTGCGTCGTTCGGGGCCGGTGGTGGTGGTGCCGGACGTGCCGATAACGGTGGTGGCCGACGTGGTGGTGGTGGTAGAGCCAGTGTTTATGGTGGGGATGACCGCGGCAGACTCCCGCTCCCTGTCTTTTTCCCTGTCCGCGTTCTCCTCGGACCAGTACCTGTTGAGACGGCGCCCATTACACGAGCGTGTTGCAGCCAAGGCGCATTTTCGTCGCGAGATGAACAAAGACGCAGTATTTGTCCCAAGTCAATAATTTCCCGCGGCACGGTGATTGGGAGCGCAGGTTGAAAATTCGAATGAAAAGCGGTCTGACGTGGACCCGACCTGCTGGTGAGACTGGTGGAGCCAGTACGGGTGGAGGCGGAGCCCAGGCTCGAGAGGAGGCCGCGGTGGCCCATGGGCGAGGTAACTGATGATGAGGAGGTGGTGCCGGTTGTTGTTGTCGCGGACGAGACGGCCGAGGTGGTGGTGGCGCTCGTCGTCGAGGGGCTCAAGTCGTCGTATCGTCTGCCAAAAGAGCCGCTACGGGGCGGAAATTGGCGCAACGTTATCGACAAACCAAAACTTGCTGCTTCTTAGTGCTTGTGAAGTGGATGATTGCATTGGTGGTGGGAAGCAATGCCATGACTCCTTTCCAGCCCCCCTCCCAAAAAAGGCAAAAAAGTCTCCTGACTTTCTAACAATTTCAGTACGACCTTGTAATGGAACGGCAAGAATTTTGTCACTTTTTTGGCTTCAATTCAAGGAACATTTTGCTGCTCCTCCTCGTTTGTGCGCCACGGCCAACTGGGGCCAGTATGCTACCGCCACCAAACGGTGCCTTCGAGCAAGTCCAAGGCAAAAACTGCTACCTTGTATCTCAAGGTCCCACTTCAGGTTCGTATTTGTACTTCTAGTAAAGCGCGGCGTTCAGGCGTGTCAAACAACAACAAGCAAAAGGCTGCTGTGGATAGCAGACGACTCCGAGCGCATCAAGAGGAAGTGGTCCGACAGTTGCGTGTGGGACGGTGAGCGGCAGGCGGGCGTTTGGGTGTACCTGCGGTAAATGCTGTACGACTGGTAGTGGGAGGCGGGCGGCTGCCAGGGTTTAGTGTTACAGGTGTTAGGGTCCAAGCTGGAGGTGGACGAAGACTTGGCCGGCACGTCCCGCGTGCTGCCGCTCCGCCCTAGCGCCAGCGTGTGGGACGTGCTGGCGGGGGGAGGGGGGGTGGCAGGCGGGTGGAAGAAGCATGTTAGCAGTGGAGACGTGCGCACGCACACACACACATATATGAACAAACAAACACATTTGTGACACTTTAGTCGCATTCATGTCACACAGGTGACCTGCTGAATTTGAGGCCGTCTGGCTGCTTTGCTGCTTCACTAACTGCACATGTGTGCACTTTTGTTCTCAATTACTGACTGTCTTTTGATTTTCGTGTCATATATGATGTCATAAAATCCCTGTAAATACTTGTCTGAGCCAGTGGCGTCCACGAAAAGCCCCGACGTGTGGCGGATGCAACATATGTCAGGCAGCTGACTTTGTGAAAGCGTTTTCCCTGAAACCTTGGCAACGCCATGGCCGCGGCAAGAAGCGCATGAAGAGCAAGGAGCAGCTCCTGCTGGTGGTCTCAGGGCGACGGCGGCGGTGTTGGTGGCTAACCTTCGCTGGTAGCTGGGGGTTCTGTTAGTGGAGGTGGTTCCTTCGCTGTTCTTCAGGTCGTCATCCCAGCGCCGCCGGGTGTACGAGCCGCTACGAATCAGCGAGGTCGAGTCCCTGTGGAGGCAGGCGCCATGCTTGCTGACGTTGCTACGGCTGCCGTTGTGCCTATTGCTCCCCGCTCCTTCCCTCAATCCTGTGCTCTCACGCTCACCTAACCCGTGTCCTCTTCCACCTCCCCCCCATCAAGAAATGTTTCCCCACTCCTGGTGGGAGTTACGTTCTTTCACCTGTTTTCCTTCTCGTCGACATCTGATGCACTGGCCAGCCTCCTGGGAATGGTTGGTGCCACATAGGCGAGCCGAGTCGACTTGTCCTTCTCCTGTGCAAAGTTTCAGAGTTTGCCACACATCCAGTAAATGCTCAATCTTTGTGACGGGGGAGAGGAGGGGGCCTTCCCGCGCACAGACCTTGTCTTTGTTATCCAGCGAGGAGGAGAGGCGCGGGCTGGAGGCCGAGCGCATCACTCCCGTGGTGGTGTCCTTCTCCCGCTGCGCCTCTTTGGTGGCCGTGATCTCCGCCAGCGCCCCGTAGCTGCCCGTTTTCCGCAGCCCCTGGCGCCACGACGCCGGCGACTCGTCCTTGCGCTCCTCCTCCACTTTGGACGACGCCTTGGTGCTGGGTTGCGTGGCCACCTGGGAAGAAAGAGGCAACGTGAGTCACATTTCAATTGCAGAAAGTGCAACGATCCAGGTTAAGAATCGGGTTTTCGGGACATGCCTGTTAAGAGGATCACATCGAACCCGTCTAACTGTACTTCCATCATGGCAGAGGTGGGAGTAAGTCACATGTGTGCAAATCATTAGTCTCAAGTCCTTTCAGTTTCAAGCAAGTCAAATGGAGGACGCTCAAAATTTCAAAATCATTCCTTGGGTTAAGCAAGTCAAGCCATACAGCAGATATTCGATGCACAGTGGCCACTTTGGCACTCAGAACCTGTGGTTATGTTCCTCAGTCAGAAAATTGGTGACTCAAGTCTCCCACCTCTGCTTCATGCTAACTTTATCAAAGCAACATTAATCGTGCTCAGAAATCTTTTCAACAAGCAACATAAGTCACACCAAAAAAAAAAAAAAAAAAGGAAAAAAGCACAAACGAAGTGGATCCGATGAATGTCAGTGTCACGCAGGACAGACAGGACGGTTTTGAGGGGGTCTTTGTTTAGTACAGGTGCATGAGAGAAGAGAAAATCGCGGTGCACACCACCAAACTGGCCTCACCGTTGCTTTTTTGGGCACTAGAGAAATGCCAGTTTTGCGCAAGCCTTGACGCCACAATGCGGGACAGCCCGGCTCCGCCGCGGGCATGACGGGAGCAACACAATCAAACTACAACCAACCCAAGACACAGAGCCAGCGGATGCAGACCGCAAGAGAGGAGGGGGGGCGGGGGCAAGAGAGAGAGAGAGAGAGACGGGAGCAGGTTGAGAGGATAAGACTGAAGCAGCGGCAAAAGAAACACTTTGTAGCAAGGACAGACTTTGTCTTTGAGGTCTACTAACACCACACTTCATTACTGCCAAGTGCCAAACTCAGGAAACATTGTGTCATTGGGACATTTGTTTCCAATGAAGATGAATGCGTGGGTTACTAGGCTTCAAAAGAAGGAAAAAAAAAACCAACAAAACATTTGCATGAAAAAGAAGAAAAACCTGCAGCCAGCAAAATGAATCATATCAAAGAGAAGAGGAGCCGGCCTTGGATTTGCAAGAGCAATCATGAAGGAGGAGGCATGCAATCGCCAGGGCCACTTCAGCGACGCCAACACGTTTGTTAGACAACCTTCATTTTCAAATCGCAAGGTACTACTGTTCTACAAAACACTCCCAACACATCTCGAAAAATGCTTCTTTGACTACAAATACCATCTGTACGTGTCCATTTTACCAACAGAGGGCAGCATCTGCAAATGAGGATGAAGTGAATGCTGGCCCTGCACTTCTGCAGGGCCAGCATTCACTTAGTGCTGCAACTCACAGCACTGGAGAACATTTTTTTTTTGCCAACTAATTCAGTGTCCTTCAATCTCAGAAAAGGTTGAAATGTGTTTGGTTTGTGCACCTCCTTCAGGTTTTTGGAAGCATTTGGTGCACGGTACCTTTTTAGTTGGCGACGAGGGGCTGGTGAGCTGGCTGGTGGCGGAGGAGACGGTGATGCTGGTCGGGGCAGGCATCATGGTGCTGTTGCCCACCGATGCCGAAGGTTTGCTTTTATCTAGAAAGAGGATGAAGTCGGAGTTAGCCAGTTTACAACAAGACGAAAGCAACGCGCAGACGAGGGCTGGGCAATATGACATTTCCGAAATCTCCTCTCACGTGCATGCTTGGTTCATTGTTTGGACTGCTATGAAGCGGTGGGCAAGTCAGAGTTCAATTCAAGATCGATTGATTCAAGATTATTTTTCCGTAACTTCGGGAGCTCCAGAAATTGTTTGGAAGACATGAACTCCGCCAGCCCCCGTTTGCAGACGGACGGAGGACTTGCCCGTTTCGTTCTCCGACTCGGAATCTTCCTCCTCCTCTTCTTCGCTGGAGCAGCTGGATTCATCTTTCTTGCCTTCCTCTTCCTCCTCCTCCTCATCCACCTTCTCGGGCTCCAGGGTCTCGATCCGTGGGGCGCTCTTCTCCGGCTCCAGCAGTAGCGTTTCTTTGCTGCGGCGCAGGCATTTTTAGCGCCTTGAGCGCCGGCGGCGTGAGCAAAATGCCTCACTTTGATTACCTCTTTAATGGCTTCAGTGATTGGTTGTTGTCCCCCGTGGTGGTGGTTTCAATCAGAGGAGACTTCTTGTCGTCTTTCTTCTCGCTCATCAGCTGGAATGAAGACTGAAAATGAGACTGCGCATTCAATCGATGATGAGCGGCATTGGCGGAAACTCTTACCAGATTTTGTTTCTTTTGAAGCTCTTCCAGGTATCCCAGAACATCTTCATCCGACACGTCAAAAGGCGTCTGGCCCTGATGCACAATGCAATCATGACTTGAACAAAAACAAAACAAAATGGACACACTGCATATCGGGGACACAAACCATTTTATTAATGACGTCCATGTCGCAAAGATTCTCCACGAGTATCCTGCAGGCCTCCTCTTTGCCCCAGTGTGCCGCCGCGTGCAGAGGAGTCCAGCCGTCGTAGTCCTTAATATTTACATCATACCCCGCTTGGATTAAAAGCCTGTGGAATACAAAAAGCAGAACGGCAACAATCATGAGTATTTTCTTGCACTTTTTGGGTGGGTTCAAATACGCGTAGACTAAGTTCAAAACTAGGTTTGAGTCGGTTTCGATGTGTTGGAAGTGTGCGGGAGGGCTATTTCAAGGCTTGAACTACTCTTGAACATGCACAGGTTGCATGTACCTTCTGCCATATTGTTGAACAGCATTTCATTGTTCCGCCTGTCGCTAAATGCCACTGGCATAGCTTGACAGATGAAGGCAGATCCTTCATTTGTGTTCAATAAATCATTGTGGGAACGTCGGAGTGAAATTGGATCATTTCCCTTGGCACACCTGATGATCTCTCACCGCAAAGTGGTTGGGAAGGACCGGTTTAAGGAGCCAAATGAAAGACTAATGGCTAATTTGATCACATTTGTACCCTTGTCTCATTAAGCGAACATCTGAGACGGCGCATCAACCCGTGGCAGCGGACCATCCTGGCTGGCTTCCTGAACCAGGTGGACACACAGCTGCGGTCCACCAACATCGCGTGCACGTCACTGGCCCTCTGAGGGCCGTCCGGTTGTCGGGGCCCAGAGCGCTTACTTTAAAACCTCCACGTAGCCCTTGGCGGCAGCCACATGGAGCGCCGTTCCTCCAGACTTGGCGTGGCGGATGTCCTGGATCTGGCCGCTGTTGACCCACTGGCGGGCGTCGCGCAGCATGACGCGCTCCTCCTCCTTGCGGGCCGCCTCGATGTCCACGCCTGCCAGACAGAGGGGAGGGAGGGGGAAAAAAAAAAGGGGGGCGGGACCCGTGAGCTCCAAGTCTTTGTCGCTTGTGTTTACGGTTGGTGCGCTTGTTGTGGTTTGCAGTGTGCGTTTGGTAGCCAATGTTCTGTCAACGTGACGGTGAGTTAGCGGCCAGTTAAGTGGGTCAATGTGTCAGCACGATACACCAAACAGGCCTGCTTTGTCTCTCGATACACCTGATCCGCTCGCTAAACTCAATCTGCGGAAAAGGGGAGCGACCTGTTCGCTGATTGGTACGACACGAAAACAGTGAGCTGAGGAGAGAACCGGCCCAGGAGCCACGACGTGCAGCAGGCAGTGTATTTGAAAATTTCTTTCTCCAGGAATGCTGGTGAAAAGTTGCATCAGGATGCATGCGAATTAACTCTTGCAACACAGTTTTTCCAAAATAATGGCGCTGAGACTGCAAGTGAGCAACAACGGGACCGGACAGGATGTCGGGAGTGGAGCGATGGCCTGGCGGGTTGTCCCGTGATCTCTTGGGAAGTTGCCTACACAGCGTCTATAAAAAGCAGGGAGCCTAATGGTCTCTAAGTAGGACTGCACAATGACAGCCAGCCAGCAGAGGAACTGGCAGCAGTTCAAAGCTGACGACATTTTTTTGGTGCTTTTTTTTTTTTTTTTTTTTTTTGGGGGGATTTTTTTTTTTTTTTGGGGGGATTTTTTTTTTTTTTTGGGGGGATTTTTTTTTTTTTTTGGGGGGATTTTTTTTTTTTTTTGGGGGGATTTTTTTTTTTTTTTGGGGGGATTTTTTTTTTTTTTTGGGGGGATTTTTTTTTTTTTTTGGGGGGATTTTTTTTTTTTTTTGGGGGGATTTTTTTTTTTTTTTGGGGGGATTTTTTTTTTTTTTTGGGGGGATTTTTTTTTTTTTTTGGGGGGATTTTTTTTTTTTTTTGGGGGGATTTTTTTTTTTTTTTGGGGGGATTTTTTTTTTTTTTTTTTTTTTTTAAACCAGGAGAACACATCACATGGCAAGCGATTCTTCATTGCCGCGGCGTTTGGCAGGGTTGCCCTTCCACACCGAACCGCTCCAAGCAGGCCTTGACGCAGCGGAGGGCACAGTCATCATCTCAGGCCGAGAATAGAGAAGATGTGACTTTTCAGAGAAGTTACTATGATGTAAGCGGGTGGAAAAAGGAGCAGGTGACTGACAGTTAGTGAGAAGTGAGCAACACATCTATGCATGACATACTGCGCGGGGGCCCCCTAATCCCGATATGCTCGCCACTTTTAGAAACGGTGCGATGTTCGTGGATAAGGCCCCACCCTCCAAAATTCTGCTAAAATTAGCCCTCTGTCAAACAACGGAGGAGTCAGTTGCATCTGTACCTTGTCGGTTGATCTCATTCTGCAGGAGCTCTTCCATGGCCTCCTCTTCGGCGATGTCCAGCGGCGTCTCACCCTCGCTGTTGACCACGCCCACGCTGGCCCCTTGGCTGATGAGGTACCTGCCATTCACGACAGTTTCAGCGAGGCGAGCCATGGAGGGAACGCGGGCGGGAGCAAAGAGGCAGTGGCGTTTTTTTGCACGGGCGACGACCTCGGGGGCTGCGCGCGCTCATCGGGTGGCGATCAGAATGCAGACTGAGCCACTACTCCATTGAGTGTCATGCGAAATATGGGAAATCGATGGATGGATAGATCGCGTTATGAAATGAAAACAACACATCCATTTGAACCGAATATAAAATCATTGATCATCTCAAAGGACCTTCGAATGTGTAAATGCTCCGCGCGGCTGATTCAAGAACGGAACAGACTCTCGGGCCACGCTTTGCCCCTTTGACTCCTTGCTCCGCATCTCAAGATTGGCTGCTTTGTGGGCCGAATCTGTTGTTTGCTGGCTTGCCGGACTAAAAAGAGCCTTCTTCTTCTTCCCTCTGTGACACAGCGTCTCCATTAGTCACCCGTCTGACCAGCGACTTGACCCTTTGCTTTCACTCGTGGCTCCACTTCTCAGTTCCACTTTTCCCTGCATGTGTATTGTGCTGAAATTCTCTCCCGACGCTTCCCAAAAACCGTGGCTAAATGTGTCGCCTGGCCGTACGGCAACAGCAAATCAGGTCAGGAAAGGGGAACTGAGCACTCCTTTGAGCCTGTTTTGATATCCGTCTGATAACATCGGTCCGCTTAACTGAAAAGGAGTGACCCTGATCTCCTCGGACGAGATCGCATCGGTTCAAAAAGAAACACATAGGCCACGTTGTGCCGTTGGCGGCGACGACCACTCACTCTGCGATGCCCAGGTACCCGCAGGAGGCGGCGGCGTGGAGGGGGATCCAGCCCTCGTTGTCGGGTTGGTTGATGCTGGCCCCGTGCGTCACCAGGAACGTCACCATGTCTGGGTTGTCGTCGATGCAGGCCTGTGGAGGGTGGGGGGGGAGACGCCCAATCAGCCACTTTGCATGACACGCCAATAGCATTTCTGAAAACGTCATTACAACAAGACGCATATGAGTCACTAAAAGTAAATCGGCTTGTTCATTGGACGTTGTGTGGAAGAGCTTGTTATTGATCACCCTGGCACGATATGTTGCTGACGCCGATACAAGAGCAAAGATGCACTCGTTGCCCAATTAAGTAGAAATGGATCGTCAATCAGTGCACCATCCATCACACCCTGGACTGGTCACCAGCCAACATTGGGGCACATACACCAACACTGGACTGGTCAGCGGCCAATACGCTAATTGAAACAACAACAACAACAAATCTCCAATACGACCAGCCTGACATCTATCTTCCTGGTAGGTCATCTCTCACCTGCAAAAGCTGTGGGAGGAATTGCAGAGCAACTGAGAACTGTGAGGCAAATGGACAAAGCACTCACCACCGTGCTGCCTGATATTACAACACGATTTATGGAATAAACGTGAACTCAGAGCTACACTGTCCTCACAATTACTACAGTACTCATAAAAATCCAACTCACCCACCATCCTTCAACACAGCGCCTGGACTGTCTCTTTCTCTCTCTCTCTCCTTCTCTGCCGGGGTTGCTATGACAACAAAGTCATTGACAACAGATAGACGCACGCACGCACACAGAGTGGCCTCACGTTCAGGGCACACGTCGATCTGCCTGCAATCCTTGTCCAAATTTGGTGGGTTTGCACGGCCGTAGATGGCCACGGCTGCCGAGCATCCACGCTCAGCTTATCTCGCTGAGCGTGCGTGTGCGTGCAAGCAATATCTTTTGCTCCAGGTGGACAACAAGAAAAAATAAATAACATCTCTCAATCTGGAGGATTTCATGTGCCCGGAGGGACAATCACACACACTAGATTTGCCTTTCGAGAGCAGGGGCGTCAAACTCAAGAATAAGATTGCATCACTTTTTCCTTGTTCAAGACCAAGCATGAAAAATCTGAAGCAAATGCAGAGGCAATTATGTAATGGGATTAATGGGGTTCCCATGCAGAACGTATTAGGTGAGAGACAACAAGTCGAACTGAATCGCCACATGTTGGTCGATAAACAGGACAGCTGACGTCATGGTGAGCTAGTTGTTCAAAGAAAAAAATAATCCAGCGTCATTTGAATGGCCAAATAACGCTTAGGCTATTTTTTCCCCAAATGCCATTATTGTTGTTTTTAACAGCATGATGATAATAATAATACCTTGTTGGGCAGGCCTGCCGCCTTCATTTCCTAAAAAGAAGAAACTACTGATGTTGCGCTTTGCGAAAAAGTAAAAATTTCAGCCATGGACATTTTATTTTGAAATCGTCATTCAACGTCTTCCCATTTGCACAAACAATTTCAAAGTGGTTTGTTTTACATTTTGTTCCCTTCCGAACTTTTAACCAAGGTAGGCACCAAACACGGATATTTGGCCTATTTTTTACACCCTAAACAATGCTATATTTGCAGCGCCACTTTGACACTTGCGCTGCAGAGGCTAGCGAAAGACTGTTAGCAGCCTGATGAAATGAGCCAGTCGAGAAGGATGCGCGCAGCCAACTTCATCGAGTGACAAAGGCCATCAGGCTGCACACAGCGGAGTATTCAAAGCTGCGGTGAGTCACTCTCCAGCAAACACACTGTCATTCAAACCTGTTTAGCCGGTGCGAGGGAGGCTTTGGCGCGCAAGCAACCCGCAAGATGGGCAATGCAAAGTAAGCGTAAAGGCACAAACGCGCCGGTTGATCGGCCAACGGACAGCAATGACACGAAACATCCGTTGAAAACGATTTCTAATGTCGCCATTAGTCACGAGCAGAGACATGTCACAAGTCACCTGTGGAATTTGGATGCTAAAGGCAAAACCCCACTACAAATGGATGACTTGGAGAAAAAAAACAAAACAAGCCACTCCATAAATGCTGACTTTTCATTTTTCTGACAACCAACCACAGATATGTCAAGGTTTTTTGAAGGCAGACCGATTGACTTTGCATTATTTCTTGAGGAGATCATATCAAATGTGAGACAAGAATTTTTTTTTTTTTTTTTGGGAGGCGGGAAGGGGGGGGGGGGCATCGTTTGTAAACTGGATTGAAAAGCATTTCCACATTTTTGGTATTTTTGGGATTT
>NW_017806067.1:410972-411269 GCF_001891065.2 Hippocampus comes | reverse complement strand
CTCTCGCAGCCACTTCCACAAAAGGAATTCCTCTGGTGAACGTGGGGGTCCGAGGAGGGTTGCGCTTAATACACACAAAATAAAAAAAGTCCAAAAAAAAATGAAGAAAGGTGAAGAAATTTAAATTGTGCGTACATGTTGGAAGAGAGCTCCTGTGCTTGTTGGTCGGGTTCGAGAGGCCACAGGGGCCGAGGGGGAAGGGGCTGCAGGGCGACCAGCTGGGTCCCTACACACTGCGAGATGAGCTCACTTGTAACACACACACACACACACACACACACACACACACACACACAC
>NW_017806067.1:399056-408200 GCF_001891065.2 Hippocampus comes | reverse complement strand
GGTTGGGGTCAAAAAGCCTTGAGGAAGGGATTGCGTTTCCCGGCGCTGCTGGTGTAGATTTATTTTGCTTTTTGGCCACAAGCAGTGCTTTCACCCAACAGCGCCAACCGCAAAGTTGCCCACTCTCAGCCCTGGACTAGCATACCAGTGGAGAAATTCCCATTTTTTTTTTTTTTTTGGGAGGCGGGGGGGGGGGGGGGGGGTTGGGGTCAAAAAGCCTTGAGGAAGGGATTGCGTTTCCCGGCGCTGCTGGTGTAGATTTATTTTGCTTTTTGGCCACAAGCAGTGCTTTCACCCAACAGCGCCAACCGCAAAGTTGCCCACTCTCAGCCCTGGACTAGCATACCAGTGGAGAAATTCCCAGATAAGTATTACTCCGAGCCTCGGGGCTTTCAGGCATCGGCGGCACTCTGGCCACGCCTGCCGGCCCTCATCATCCGGCACCTCTCGCAGCCACTTCCACAAAAGGAATTCCTCTGGTGAACGTGGGGGTCCGAGGAGGGTTGCGCTTAATACACACAAAATAAAAAAAGTCCAAAAAAAAATGAAGAAAGGTGAAGAAATTTAAATTGTGCGTACATGTTGGAAGAGAGCTCCTGTGCTTGTTGGTCGGGTTCGAGAGGCCACAGGGGCCGAGGGGGAAGGGGCTGCAGGGCGACCAGCTGGGTCCCTACACACTGCGAGATGAGCTCACTTGTAACACACACACACACACACACACACACACACACACACACACACACACACACACACACACACACACACACACACACACATGCACACACGCGCGCGCTGCCTTCTAGCTGCTACCAATGACGACCATATATGGACCTGGGATTCCCGTGGAAAAAAAACAAGCAGGATTGAGGAAGATGGGGAGTTGAGAAAAAAGGGAAAAAATGCCGGCAGGATTGTAGCTGAAGACCGGGGGGCACAGATATTTGCGAGCAGATGCCCCCAACCCCCATTTACAATCATTAGCCAATACAGACGGGCAGCGGGGTACGCGCACGTTCATGTGCGACGATAACAAGAGAGGCGAGTGGAAGGAGGGGGCAGCCTCACCAAAGAGGAAATGAGAAAAATAAACAGCCACTTCCTGTTGCTCTTCAGGGTCCCGGCGACGCTTTCCAATCGCCCGCCGAGAAATCCTGGAGACCCACCGACGTGTCATTTGTTTAACACCTCCACCACGTGAACATCCAGGAAGTGAGATCACGTCGCCTTGCTTGGCGGGGAGCGGACTGAAAATGCCGACTGTAAACGTTGCAATGTGAAACCCTGCCTGCAAAAAAAAAGTCAGGCATCGTCACCGTTCACTTACTGGTCTTCTTTTGCTACACAGCCTGATTCTTGCCATTTTGGTGGTCACTGGAAGTAAACGGATGCCTCTTAACTGAGAGACAAGTTGTTTTTTGACGTCAATGGTGCCGATTGTTAACTGAAGATGCATCGAGCTCTCACCCCATTTAAGAGGATGTCTCTGTGATTTGGGACACATTTCTGTAGAAAATAACTTACTGGTGTATTAACACATGAGTAAAACTGTGCAAGTTAAGCAGTTGACTTCAGCTTTTTTTTCCAAAGCCAAATTTTAGCCCGGGTCAAGTCTGCTCGGTCGAATGCGTTGCAGCAGGTTTGCTCCCTCTGAGAAATTCCTCCTAACAACCCCGGGTGAACCAGTCGCAACCTGTCGCCTCGGTCCACCGGAATACTCGACAACCAACGGCGACGTGTTCTAAAATAACCCGATCGCCTTTTGTCGCCGAACGGAGACGACGCGAGGTAAGCGTCACCGGCGAGTCACGGCCGCCGCCGACCGAGCATCGCGTCATCGACATCACAGGGACTTCCTGCCTGATGATTACTGGGTTGGTCGGCTCGACAAGGAGAGACCTGCCAATTACAGACGCGAGAATGTATGCGCTTCGTCACCCGAGTGCTGCCAGATCCAAAACTGAGATACCCAACACCGTTCCTGGAGCTGAATTAGCCTGCCGCGCTCACTCCTGCCATCTGTTTACGTATCTGAAAAAGCTCGGCCACAGATCACGGTTGACCCGATTTCCCATTTAACGCAGCGAGGTTCATGGCATCAAAATCACAACGGTGTGCTTTCAAGATTCAGAAACACATCTTCGGCATTTTGAAAACAACGGCGGCAATAGCTTGTGAGAATCGGCATCATTAGCAGAGCTGTCTAGGTTAAGACAACCTGACTGGCCGAATCACACAAAGGGATCAAATCAAGACCGTCTAGAATCCAGGCCATGAATAATTGAGGTGCACCTTAATGTATTCAGCAAAAATGTTAGAAATGCACCAGTGACTCTCAACGAGCCCCTCATTTAGCAAACAAAGGCTTCCTATCACGAGGCAGGAAAAGCCTCGATACTGATAAAGAAACGCAGTTAAGAGAGCGTCAACACTCCTGAAAAACGGCGGAATTTTCCCTGCTCTGCGCTAACCTCATGCTTCAATCCTTCCAAATCATCAAGTCTGAATCTTGAAAGTGCTTCCAAAGACACTCCGACACCGACGTCAGCATCAAAGCATGCAATTCTCCAGAGAATTGGGGTCTGGCGCTTGTTTATTGGAGGCACAAAACAGGTGAGCGCAAGATGGGAGATGTGAACATTTCGCCTAGTGTCGGGATGCTTCACAATAACTCACGAGGGCTAATTACAAGGTTGAGCGCGGCCGCCAGCTGGATAGAAATGCAAGATTCCTGGTGGGGATGAGGCCAAAGACGGCAGGGTGGGAAACTTCTCAAGATGACACAGAGAGCTGTCAGGTAGAGCAAGTCACGGCAGGCTGCTTGACGTAAAGAATCGCTTGCACTATGCATTCAATAAAATGAGCAGCAATGTATCATTGACTCAAAACTGTCATCAAAGGCTGAATAGGATTTTTTTTTTTTTTTTTTAATCGATACGCAACGAGTTCTCCGTTTGGCTGAGCTTTTCACTCCTTGACTATTTTCTGTCATCTGAAATGAATTAGATGACGGTCAATTTCCCTGAGTCATCTGTCCGAGAACCCCAAGAACGGGTGGTCGTCCCCACCGCCCGCACGGACACAACACGGCCCGCCACATGCGGCCGTTCCATGGCAACGCCGGTCGCCAGCCTGACTCATTTTCGCGCTGCCGCTGCCGAGCTCTGCCAAACGCTTTCCCTCTCACCCTCGGTTATGCAACTCCCACTCTTGTACATGCAAATCCGCCAACACATGCTGCTCGAGTCGTGGTCGCCATGGCGACCGCTCCCGATAAAGTCACAGACTTGGGGATGGGGAACTGAGCCGCCCAATCGGGCGAGAAAAGCAAAAGTTCAGGTGTGGGTCAATGTGGAGCTTTTGCTGGCAGAGGCCACAACAAGTCCTGGTTACCTCCACGCTAATTGGCTTGATGGAGCTCAGCGGTGTGGGGACAGTCCAGAGAGGGGGTGGGAGGTGGGGTTTAGGTGACAGCTGAGGAATGTCTGCGCCGCTCGCTCTTTGCCATGGTTTCCAAATACTGTCATGCGAGGAATGCGGAGGCCGAGGCGACGGCGCTCGGAATGCTACGGTCCCGCGACCAGTTTAGCAAAGAGGACACCGTAGAACATTGCTTGCGGAGGATGTGCTTTTCGCTTTTCTTTTTTTTTCTTTTTTTAACGCCCACCTCAACCTGCGCGCCTCATTGTTGTTTGCATCTGAAACTACCAGCACGGAGACAAAAATGCACCTACGGGCATTGGTGGGCCATAAATTTTATACCTGGCCTTCAGAGGCCATTTAATGCACCTCTTAAAACAACTTCTACCAGCAATATTAGAAGCCATCAATGGTCAACAAAAACAGGGACAGAAAAGCGCGCAAGTGTGTCATGTACGTCATGTGAAATAACGATCAATCTTTAATCTCATAAGTCAAAACTGATTCAAAAGAAAAACAACAAAAGACACTGCTCAGTAAATGTACTATCACTGTGAGGGCCGGTTAGTGGTGGGCATGTCATACCGTCAGTCTTCATTCCGTCAATATTTCAAGTCCGTCTGTTGGCATCGAGAACGTACTTACGATGTTCAAGGCAGGCACGCGCACACGTGAGTTGAAAAAAGCAAAACAGCGTTGTATGCCAATCGGTCCCAGAGACTGCAATGACACTGTCCCATGTGTTTAATTTCATCAATCACCATGCTGTATGCGTGTACACGTGTGTGTCCCGCAGCCCACTGAAATCATGAGGGAACGGTGACTGATGGACTTCGGTGCCCACCGCTGGTGAGGGCAAATTTGAGATGTGATTGGCTGGAGCTTTAGTTACATGGGCCTGCACTATTGATTCTGAATTCCTGACCTGGACCTAGCAACACACACAGCCTGAAATTTGATTGGACAAGGAAAAAAAAAGAAGAACTCAACAATCCACAAACATGTACTAGAAGCAGTGAAGCGAAGAGAAACACGAGCAAATGAAGAGAGTAGAATAATTAAATCTTAGAAGTTGTTTCTGATAGTCCTGACGGCCAAGGGCTGCCTACGGTGGCCATTGCACCAGCGTGACAGGGGGCTGGTGACTCCTTTCCATTGCCAGATTATGCCAGGCCCTCCACTGCAAAGCGTGGCCACCGACTGAGTCACAGCCAAAGTTAGCATCATCTCTTGAAATACAGTCGGGAGAACTTGCTGCCGCGATATTTATAACCCTATGCCGGTCAACGGTTTTCGGGAACAATATGCCGTTTACCTCCCCCACCCCGGAGCGATGCACCAGGCCTTTCTCACCAATGTGACAAACACACGGCCACGCACTTTTACATGAAAATCATGTCGCCGTCATCATCTTGACTTTTGGAATTTGTGGGCCAATGTGCACATTGCCGTGGTGCCACCTTCGCTCCTTAAAAAGCCCACCCTGCAAACAACACATATACACACACCACTGCTTCTCTTCTCCAGAGATGGGTATGTCCCTGGGGCAGCGCTCTCTTGCGGGTCGTCATCTCCCCCCAAAAAAAGGCAACGGTAATCTTTGCGCAAAGAGAGGGGGGAGGGAGGTATTAATTGTACATTTTAACCAAGGTGAAAATGACAGAGAGATACTTGTGAATGTTGACAAAGGTTCGTACATGACGACACACGGGCTTAGTAGTCAAGTCGGTAGAAGGTTATATCACTTCATATTCATGCACGAGTTACAAGTTTAAAACCAAAATTCTTGCATTGATCACCAGAGACTATTTTAGCACCTGGACAAATGCTCTAAAATGTCAACAACAAAGCTGCAGTGATCAAGACTATTGCTAAAAATAACCCAAGTGGAGTGGAGGCCATCAGAAACACAACAATGGACTGTGATAAATGCTGTGCCAGCACAAATTGCACAAGTTAATGAAACTTCAAATGCGTACACATACACCGAGTCACTTACGAGGCTCTCGATTGTGACACAGCGTCTGTTAACAAGTTCAGATCTGCCATCTTTTAACACATGGTACACAAATGTGATATTTGATCATGTTAGGATAAAGAAGACGAGTAAATGCTGACACTCTTCAGGCCGAAGAGCTGCCATCTCATCATTTGACTGTAGGAGCAGCTACCCCCGCTAGCGGGGGGAGAAAGCTAGCTCGGGAATGCTGACATGTCAGGGGATAGAAAAGCACACGTTCACACTTGAAAAGGTCATTAAATATCAGTTTTTTTGGAGGGGGGGTACCTATTGACTTGACGCTTCTTTCTAGTTATTCCAAAGACAAATCCAAATTAAACGAACGATGGTGGCTAACCGGAGCTACTTACTTGAGCTAACGTAGCATTGGCATTAACCGGCTAACCTAGCCATAATTTACCATGAAACCAAATACAAGATTGCTGAATATTTTAATAATACTAGCAAGACAACAAATCAAGTATTGGGCAACACAAGCGTGCGATCGGAACAATACATACTCGCCTACTAGCCAGTGTTGCTAATGGAGGCTTTATCAACAAACCGAATTTAGCTGCTAGCATTTAGCCACCGTACGCTAATTTCCACTTTGTAAAACAAAACCAGTCTCAATCGGTGACAACACCAGCCATAGTAACACAACCGCATCTCGTATTCACACGTGGAAAAAAAGAACAAAACAAGTTGACAGATCGCACCGAGGCGCCACAGTCGCTGCATTGCCAGCAATTAGACTTCGCCCACCGAGTCGGGCTATCGCCTGTAGTGTGTTGACGGCCATTGAGTACAGTAGCCCCCAAAAGGCAAAAGGCAAAAAACAACAACAACACGCAGAGCCGTTACCTCTGCGACGTACACACGAGTAAAAATGCAACTAATACTGTGTGAAGTTGATCACACGAGTACCCCCAGCAGGGCAATGTGAACGGCTGGTCTCCGGTGTTCCAACTCCAAGTAGGTAAACAACGGGAGAATAGCTTCCACTTGACAGGTGTTCAATGGACAATCGTGGCGATCGCGGCCGGGCCCGGTTCGGGGTTGCGGGTCCACCAACCTGGTGGAGGGCGGTGAGCCCGTCGACGTTGGCGTAGTTGATGTCGGCGCCGCGGTCGAGCATTCGCAGCACCTCCTCCGTGTCGCCGCTGGAGCAGGCGGCCAGGAACACGGCGCCATCGTCGAACTTCACCTTCGTCTTCTTCTTCTTCAGGATCGGCGGCTCCAGGTCCGTCTCGGAGCCCAGCCACCGCTTCAACTGCTCGTTCCTCTTCTGCTTGGCGTCCGCCATCTTCATCCCCCTCCTGTCTCGGGCTTCTTATCTTCCTCCGAGAGAGGATATACTTTATACTGGCACTATCCCACAACTCACTGGGGCGTGGGAAGGGAGGGCTGCGAGCAGCGAAGGAGCTGGAGGGCGTACCCGGGGAGGAGGAAGAGGAGGAGGAGGAGGTGGGGCGATCGGAGATCGGCGTCAGCGCGAGAAGAGGCCGGCTGGATTGTTAACTCGTAGTCTCGCGAGATAGCCACGATGGAGGGGCTGCAGTGTGACGTCACTTTCTGTGGATGTGAGAGAGCGAGTGAGAGAGGGAGCGAGAGAGAGAGAGAGAGACGGGTAATCCCTTATAGACAGTAACTGTGTACACCAAATTAGCAGAGTTTGAAAATATTACACAACAGCCAGGAGGCACCGTTATGACATCCTTTCGACAACTATAAATATGCATGGGATAGATGAATTGCATGCCTGCCTCCATTGTGACGTTTTGTTTTTTTTGCTTAAAAATCCGCTAAATAAACTCGGTTGCTAACCAAAAATAGCAGCCCCCACCAAGGCACATGAACAGACCGTGGGGTGACCTGTGCAGCATTCAAAATATTAAGGAGACAAGTTGCATTCCAGCAGAGTCTGACGTTGGGTGTTGTCTGTGTTTATGTTATTAATTCATAATCGACGCCCCGCCCCATCCACAGTAAAGACCCGCCGCGGCTTTGTGTCGTATTAGCAGTGCAGATAAGTCTGTCACCTATCTGTCATCCTTTCCACACAATTGTCACTGTCTCCTGCAGTCGGCATGATATTTCTCTCTCTCTGAGGGCATCCAGAACATGAAAGCCGAGCCCGGGGTCTATCTTCCCGATAGCAGCCTTGCACATCCCCGAGGCGCCAACCGCAGGCTGGGGGTGACACGGGGAGCATGGGAGCACTTGAAACTCACGATCTGTCTCCCTCCCTGAGTGCCGGGGCAGCCCCTAAATGGAATCAGGAGCACTTGGGCTCGTTCGGACCGGGTAAGATTGGTGCCATGCGGTTGCGACAAAAGGCCGCTATCAATGCCAGGCACCGCCGTGGGGGTGGGGCCTCCGAACTGACTTACAAGTGATCTCAGCGCCCTGATGCCTCTGACCGTGGTTTCCTGAAAGTGACGCTGCTAATAGAACAGCAGTCGAGTTGTGTCCATTCAGGTACTGAGTCATTGTTGGAGCTTTTGAGACTTGTTCATTCAAAATATCTAATTTAACCCAAAAACCTGTGGACAATAAAACCATGTTTAAAAAAAAATAGTCGCATTAAGCCACTTATGACACAAATAGTAGTTAGCAGAACAATGTGTGGCACATGCAAAAATAATGCACATGCAAATAAAAAAAAGAAGAAAGAAAAAAAAGGAAGAAATCAGCATTACATTGGATTGTTGGTCCCATTTGTACCTGTTACGTTCCCAAACTGTCAGAGTCAAATATGAGGGGTACAAAAGCAGAAGGCAATTGCATGCCATGAGCACAGTGACAGTTAGGCCAAAGAGGAAGTACCTTGAGAATGCGTGAGGTTGCGAATGCAACACTGCTTCCTGAAATAAGACGTTGTCCCTTCAAGAGACAAACACAAAAGTCACAACACATGTACAGAACTCAAATGTTTGAGAACTCCTGCTATCTTCTTTCCAGTCTACTCATCATCTCCAAAAATCATACCAGCACTGACTATGCAGTTTCCATGACAACCAGCTCTCTTACATTCTAAATAAAGGTCCAGCTCCCACTGGAAAGAAAGCTCAATTTCAAGTCTTTCTTGCACTCAGTCATGTTTGCGGCCCACCCCTCGGACCTGCATCCAAGATGAGATTTGCGTGGGAGTGAGGAGGAGGTGAGCAAACAGAGGATGGCGGAGGAAGATTGAAAAGAAGGCAGCGTAAATCTTTTCAAACAACTACTTTTTGGGATCTTACATTTTCATCCTTGAATTTGTATGGTGATTTTTCATATCGTTTAAAAGCTGACCTGTTTTCTGAGTTGAGTCATGTGACATTAGTAAGCTGATTGGTCATTACCTGAACCCTGAGCAACTGTGATCCGCATTGAATATACTAAGGTGAAGAACATTTTTACTTGACTTCGCCTTGAAAGTGGGATCGTATGGTGCCGCAATTTTGTTACATTATCCACAGCAAATATTGCACATTTATCCAGATCGGCACCAAGGAAGAGGAAGGGGAGGAAGAGGAAGGGGAGGAAGAGGAGGAGGCCGTGGGGTGCTAAAAATAGCCAGGCTACATATATGTCCATAAAGTGTGCGCCGAGCATTCCCCTGATAACGGCAGATGGCTTGTGGATAACACACACACACACACACACACACACACACACACACACACACACACACACGCACGCACGCACGCACGCACGCACGCACGCACGCACGCACGCACACA
>NW_017806067.1:388867-393471 GCF_001891065.2 Hippocampus comes | reverse complement strand
AGCTCGTCCAAGTTGCGAAATTTTTCAAGCCATTAACGACAACAACAATAAGAATGGAAGCAAGATGAGTACTTTGGATGCCGTGTCCCCATCTTCAACCCACTGAGTCATCTGTGACCCTTGAACCTCCCCACACACACGCACGCACACACACACGCACACACACACACACACACACACGCACACACACACACACACACACACACACACACTGGCAGAAGGATAACGGAAAATAAGAGTGATGGAACAGGAGAAGGAGGCGAGTGACACGAACAGAGGGAAAGTGGTGTTTGTCTGTGTGTGTGTGTACGTGCGTCACCAAGTTTTGGCTACATTAAATTCTTTGTTTTTTTTCCTTCTTTTTAAAAAGTAACTAATAGCACATTTCGACCGCAGCAACACTGTAGTCATCTCAATTACCTTGCACAATTTTTTATGTACAGTAGTGTCATTTGAATTTTGGGGTGATTTACAGTGATGACATATTTTTTACCGGCTCAACTGTACACCTTTCTCCAGTAGTGTGGGAGTTGTACGTTTGAGGCTAGTCTTATTTCAACCTGCATGACTTTTTTAAGTATCATGGCTGTCATATTTTAACCTGGACAAAGACTGTCATCTTATTCAACACGAACAACCGTATGGGGGATTTTACGGTAACTTTTGTTCACCATTTGCAACTATTAAAGGCGATTTACAGTCATCTCATTTGGACCTGCCCAATTTGTGGATCATTTACATTTGTGCAAATGATAATTAGGTGTCCATTTTCAAGTCTCAGTTTCACTCTGCAGCCTTTTGGAGATAATGATTGGCCTTTTTGATGTTCTTTGAAGGTGCCGTCACAGTAAAATGAAATGAGGTGTAAAATGAGGCCTGTCCAGGTAGGAGCAGCCTTTCAAGTCTCATCTGTGAGGGATATAAAAGGCAAAGCGTGTTGACATCAATCCTGAGCCGGACTTTTCCGGCCCGCTGAACCCACAAGAGTTCTCCCGGCCGGGTTGCCGTGGCAACGGCGCGAGTGTGTACCTCACAGAGGCTCGGACCGCTCTCGTGTCCTTCTCCTCTCCCGGGTGAGCTTCAATTACCGGCAACACGTTCCCCCCAGCGCGCCGCTGGCCTATTATGGTCAAAGGAGCGGCGGCGGTGGGCCGGGAGCGGCATCTCCTCTGCACTAAATCTCGCCGCGTTTGTCTCGTGCTCACGGCGCTGTGACAGACCGGGGTCAGCGGGGTCTGGCCTCCAGGTGATGTGTTTCCGTACGGCCCGGGTGGTGAGGAAATGCACATATATGGCATGCTCTTTATTTACTAGTTTTGACTGTGAGACTGAAACACTGTCTTTTTAAAATGCTCTACTGTCATTCTCGTGTTGCCGGGCTTCAAACGAACGTCTGGACACCAAGGTGAACTTGCCACACAGGAAATTCAGCGAGGCTTTAACGTGCTTCCTATGCAGACAGCGAAGGAGGAGTGAAGGAACGTATGGGGGGTGGGGGGGGGGGACATCTTCAGGTGCCGCAAAAAGAACATTACAAAATGCGTTTTGGGCTCCTGGTCCACACAGGAAATATTATTCTTGCCACAGTAAATGCAATCTCTTCCACAGCTAGTCACTACTTGTGTGATTACTTTAAAGCTTGACACCACGCCTCAATGCCAATTCGAGGATCAGGATTTCTGGAGCCTACGTGCACCGCGAGCTTTGCAATCAAGGTGGCACAAACCGCAGCGTGGGTGCTTGTTTTGTTTTAATTCAGCACAGCAAATTGTCATCGGTGCTCTCTTTCAAAAGTCGTCAGCTTGTGGTTGATGACACAGCTTTCGCCTCAAGCTGATTGGACGTGAATAGCATTCTTGCGTCATTTTCACAACCGCTAGATGGCGCTGCTGCATCGACGACGGTCAAGAATTACGTCACAGTTTCACTTGATGTATAACAGAGAATCGATGATGGATGCTGAATACTTTTATGATAATTAAAATTGAACAATTACTCCCAAAAGGATCAGATAATTTAAATACGAGGGGCAGAAAGGAAACAATGACGTAGGAAAGGAATTAACGATTGATGCACGGTGGGATAGAAAGAAGAATGCAACCTAGCGATGATGGAGGGTCGGAAAGAATATATATATAATACAATACATGTAATTTTAACAAAGAAGTGGAAATTAATTCGAATCAAGCATGATTAAAGCATATGCGTGGTGACTTTTGTCCCTCTCTGTCGGACTCAGTCAATGTAAAATGGAGGTACTGTACAGCGAGAGCAGGCGTCGCAAAACGTTGCCGCAAATCCGCACCCACGGTCGCGAAATAGCCCTGATGTTCCGCCCGTGAAGCCCCGTCGGTCTCTCCGTACAGCAACCTAGCTGAAGACGGTAATGTCCGACACCTCAATGCGCCGCTAAACCCAAAATAAACCACTGTGAAACCTTTTCAAAGTAAGCGTTGTGTCCTGTGTATTCCAGAAACATGCCGGCGAAAGGTCCTCTGCAATCTGTCCAGGTTTTCGGCCGCAAAGTAAGTCAAAAGTGATGAAACGGGCTCACGTGTGGCGTTGCGGCTAAAGCCAGTGTGGCCTGGGTACAATTAGCTCGCTAGCATCTACCAAGTTCTTTCGTCATGTTCTTAACATTGACACATTATTTTACAATTGCATCAACACGCGAGTAATTGTTATATAAAATTACACTAATACATGTGCTTATTGTTGGGAAATTCTAAGCAATAACGTGGAATTCTGCTTAGTTTGTTACTAGCCGGCTACGCCGTACAACAGCTTTTTCCATGAATCAAAAACCTCACTGCATTTTTATCTTGTAATTTGTTGTCTCGTAGAAAACCGCCACTGCAGTCGCCCACTGCAAGAGAGGCACTGGCCTGATTAAAGTGAACGGCAGACCTCTGGAGATGGTGGAGCCAGCCACCCTCCAGTACAAGGTGAGCAAGTCCCTTGTACATAAATGTTGAATATGTATTTGATATGAGATAAAAGTGGTTGCGTCCCTCCTTTCTCGTGTAGCTTCTGGAGCCCGTGCTGCTGCTGGGGAAGGAGCGTTTCGCTGGAGTGGACATCCGAGTCCGAGTGAAGGGAGGCGGACATGTGGCGCAAGTTTACGGTAAGCAAAACATTCACATTCGAAGTTTTCCACACATTAAATGGCATTTTTATGCCTTCCAGCCATCCGCCAGGCCATCTCCAAATCTCTGGTGGCGTACTATCAGAAGTGTAAGTTGATCACGACAACACAAATAGTCATTTTTTCCGTCTAGTTACATTTTTAAAACATTTTCTTCCCCTCCACCCGCAGATGTGGACGAGGCTTCCAAAAAGGAGATAAAGGACATCCTGATCCAGTACGACAGGACTCTTTTGGTTGCCGACCCACGCCGCTGCGAGTCCAAGAAGTTCGGTGGACCCGGAGCCCGCGCTCGCTACCAGAAGTCCTACCGTTAAAGGCCGTGTCCATTTTCCTTGTAATAAAAGTGGAGTTGAACCCCAGAAAAGTGATGTTTTGTCCTGTTATGTGTCGAGTTGTTCAGAATGGTGGAACGTGTCATAACACAGTTATATTAAGGATGTCAACCCATGTGACAATTGGGTGGAAGGAGGGAGGGGCAAACTGACAGATGAACAAGGTCATTTCTAGATGAGGTACATTTAAAAATGCATACAAATGTTTTGATTTATGAAACAACTATTGTCTCAGAAAATATGTCAAACATTTAATTCAATAGATAAATGCTGCTCACATAAACTAACAATTTTCTAATCCGCTCATCCTCTTGAGGGTTGCGGGTGTGCTGGAGCCTTTCCCAGCTGTCTGAGCAGTAGGCAGGGGACACCCTGAACTGCCTGCCAGCCAATCACGGGGCACAAATACACACTCACAATCACATGAGAAAATGAAATTAGGAAATGCTTGCCGGCTGAAAGAACGCAGGCCATACTTTGCACATTGCCGAATAGAATTTTGCTGTGTATCATAAAACAATGTTCGGCCAGTTAGTTTATAAATGCCAAAAAGACCATTGACCAGAGCTTGGTCTTGCTCTTTCAATGTTTCGACGGCAGAGGGAGACAAAGGACACTTAAAAAAAGGGGAGCCCAGAACTGCATGACAGGGTACCAGCAAATTTCTTAAAATATTTGTTGTCAATTTTGATGCAGTTATTTTATCAGAAATGTCTACATTACAATGAAATCAATTGCACGTGATTAAATAGAAATCAGAATTAATTATGAACACCATTCTGGATTTGAATGTATAAAATAAAGATGAATTTTTAAAGTGTATGTAAAATAGTTTTCAGAGTATGCTTTATTCAATGAAAAAGACAAATGTATATATATAAATGGTAATTTTTGGAATTTATTCTTTAGGGTTTTTTTTAGCTTATGTGCAAATGGTTTGGCCCATCTGTCCGTTTTTAAAATGCAGTGTGTCCCTTGAGTACAACAGTTTGGCCAGCCTTCATCATGATGAGCTGATGCCCAGATGTTGCTACTCTCTCCGCAGCAGAAGTGACGCTAGAGAGTGGCGAGTGTGGGAGATTGGGTTAACTGGTGGTGGCGGTGGGGAGCCCAGGGGGGTGGGG
>NW_017806067.1:383423-388496 GCF_001891065.2 Hippocampus comes | reverse complement strand
GGTGGGGGGGGGGGGTAATAGGTCCTGTTTACAGCCTTCCCAATAATCAACCCAGCAGGAGGCCCCCTCCCCTGCTTTTACTGTTGTTTACTACTGTTTACTCTTACCTCCTCTCATGCACGCCGTCATGGAGGCTGCAGCGAGAAGAAAACGTCCCAAGAACCCATGCCTGGAAAGACACAAGAAATCTGTCACTTTACTTTGAAGTTCATTTGCACACTGTATTCAAAAAAAAAAATAAAGTAAAATAAAATTAAAAGAAAAAGGCAATTTTGGTTTCAAGTATCCATTTCTCTTCAGCCACACCATTTATAATTTGTTGTGAAAATTTCAGCACCCCAAGACCGCTTCTTTCACAAACAATTGGGAGGCCCATCTACTTTAGGGAGACTGACAAAGACGTTTCAAGAAGCCATGCTTCGGGAGTCGTCCACGTTGCTTTGAAACAGCATTTTTAGGGGCCGCATTCAGGGGTCCTTGTCGCCTGAAGGATTTTCAAAGCCTAAATAAGTAGGTAAGCAAGGCCAACTCCTGCAAAATTAACAGAAACTGGAAGCAACAAATTAAGTCAATGTGGTTGGGATTTGTCAGTGTAACAATTGATGTGAGACTTTTTACCGGCCGATGCGGCATATCCCCGCAAACGTCCGCAGTCCCACAGGCATTAAATGAGGCGTTATTGGCAAATGATCACCATTTAACATTGCAGCTGCCCACGTCACGGCTCGTTTATGAAGCTGAGCGCCGCCGTCAGCAACTCTCGCAATCGTCTTTAAGTGCAACACGCAACCAAAACAAAATCCTGCCAATCGAGCTCATTTTAACTGCTTTTAGTGCCACACGCACACACTTGACGCCTGCCTTTCCTCTGTTAACACCTCCACTGGCAAACACGGAGGTGGCGAGCCAGGATGCATTTTGTCATCACGTGCGCTGTGCACGCGCGCACACACAGAGTGCAATCAACACATCAAGGCATATGAAAATGTTTCACAAGATGGTGGATGATGACAAGCGTTTTTAAGAGTGAAGAGTGCGAGCCTCGATTGACCAATTGTGTTGCCAGCTTCAATTCATTGGCAGATCCAAAATGTCCGGCGGTTACTGATGTCTACCCCACAATTCTCTGGTCAGTTTTGCTTCGGTTATCGCAAGTAATCGAGTGATGACTGATTCAGTTCGCCTGTTATCAGGTCTGAAGTGCGGTCCGCACCCCTCAGCCCTGCTTAGTCTGGACTCAAACTCAATTTGAACAAATAGTTTTTTTAAAAGACATCCTTTTAGATTTGGTGAAGCAGCATGTGGTTCAAGATCCAAGAATTAAAAATCGTATGCTTGTAGTCATTGGGTGCACGTGCTCTGCCGCTTCCCCCGATACTGCCGCGTATCTATTACAGCGCGTGGGCCGTGTTCTGGGTGAGTCGGGTCATTCGAGGGTAAGCGAGAGCTTGACTGTGACGCCCCGACGCAATCGCTAAGGTCACACACCCCGCCAACTTTAACCCCAGCTCAAGGCCGTGCCACTCCAACCTCCGACCTTCACCCTGGAAGGTCAGGGTTCCCGGTCAGGATTCGAGGCGGCACGCCAGACAAGCTTTGAAGTCTGCAGGTTATCTTTCACTGCGTGTTGTTGTTGTTGCCGTTGAAGGGGCACGCTCTTTATGAGCTTCTAATTGGAACGCTGCACTTTGACAAATTTGGCCATTCCGATTTATGGATTGGTTGCAGGACTGAGCGACATGGCCTTCAATTAACGTAATGTGAAGGAAGCTATTTTGAAGCGGCAAGCAAAAAAAATGGTCTGGTAGGACTGAATACATGGAAATCTGTGTGATTGCTTTTTGCATTTTAAATAGCCCCACTCTCCCACCCATTTTTTTCCTTCATGTCGGTAACCAAAAACAAAATGCATGCTGCTGCTACTCTTCCCACTCACAACATTTCTCCTCATTCACGCATACTTTTTCAACCGCTGGCACAAAGCGGCGGGGCGCACTTAACGAGCCATCAAACGTCGGTCGGGTAAAAGGCGAGCGACGGGACTCAGGCAAATCTTTCTTGGCAAGCCTCCCGACAACCTGTTGCGGGACCCCCCGCGCCGCACCGCCCCGCGCCGCTAAGCAGCGTTGTGGCTCACAATGTTACAAGGGCTGCGAATCGATTGCCCCCGCGACTGTTGCCAAACGCCCTCGCCGTGCCATCCGCCTCCACCGCTCCTCCTACCCCCCCGTCACAGCGATTAAAAAAAACCCAAAAAACGCCACAGCTCTCACTCGACACCCATGTGTTCTTATTTCTGGGCCAGCGTGACGGAAGCAAGGGGCCCCAGGTTGAGGCGTCCCACCTGGCCGACTGAGCCGTCGGATCACCCGACGGTGGTCATGTTAGTCTTAACTGCAATTCCAGACCTTCTCCTGCCAGCCTCTGTTTCTTTTTTTAATAAACGCTCATCAGCCAAGCCTTCATCCGACATCACCCAATGAGTTGGAAGACTTGTTTGAATCCAGTCCTTCCAGGCCCATTTAGTCACGTTGCAGTTTTCAAGACAAATGTTGAACGTGTCAGTCAGGTTGGGGATGCTGCTGTGATTGACCATTCCAAAATGGGTCTGGTCGGACTGAATGTGAAAAAACTACATATCTATATAAAATGTGTATCTCCCAACACCTTATCCGACATCTCCCCGTGAGATGGAAGCGTGACAATCGGGAAACAACGGCTGTTAGTTACAGAAAATGCATTAGTGGCGTGAGCCGGACCAGAGGAAGTGGTGGGATTATGGTGGGCCAGAGTGGGACAAGCGCGGGCGAGGGGGGTGCAGATCTCTCCTGCCCTCTCCGCAGTAAAGTGTCCAGATTTACAGGCCCTCTGGGGAGCCGGGGTGGGGGCAAGACACGGATACGCAGTCGTCATTCCGTCAAAAGTGGACAGCTCCTGATTTTAAGATCATCCTAAAAGGCTCGACGCCAGGTGGCCGGCGCGGGGCTTTTGATGAAACTATTGCTACCTTGGTACAACAGCTGTAAACAAGTCCACGCGCTGACTGAGCAGCGATGCCAAGTCGCCTGTAGCCTGCTCCTTTTTGGCCCGCATGGGAAGCCGGCTGTGTTGGACAAGTCCCGCTGCCCACGCAATGCAATGATTATCTTGTCCTACACTGTTTGTCCCCCTTTTACCTGGCGTGCATGTGACAACTCGCACATCCTCCAAGCCGTTTGACTCTGATGTCGCTCATTCGATTCGGCTCCATCTATGCATTTCCCTGTTTGGATATTTTTGGAACATTGTTATGCCATTTACAAATATTTGCACAGATCTGTGAATAGTATTGCTTGTTTTGTCAAAGTTTGTCTATTTTGTTCTTATTGTAATGATAATCAATGTTGTTTGAGCTGGAACAATTAGATGGCAAAAAAAAATTCCAACTCAATCCTGCCAGTTTAGATTCCTGTCCAACACCTTGCAGTGTCCTTTCAAAGCTATGGCGGCGGTCCTCGGAAAAAACACCTCAGCGGAAACGGGAAGTGCTTTGGGGCGCGGGTCTTGACCCCTCTCATGAGTCAAACGGAGCCCACCCCTGAAGGGACACGGGAAGGTTCCGGTCCTGCCAACAAGGTGTGGAAGGATTTTGGGAGGGGGCGCCCTGGATGCACATCTGAATGGATGTGTGAGTCGGAGGGAAGGGGGGCACATCTACTTGCGTACGGCACCTGAACGTCCTCCTCAAAATGACTCGAAACTGTGAGGAGCTCCACAAAAGGTTACAGCCGCATCATCCGGAACGTGAGAAAAATGATGGACAATTTTCCCGTTAATCCCGCACATGGCGAGCGGATGCTTTTAGCGCCAGGGATTGTGTTTTATTTTTTGGCCAAAACACGGATGATGTCATGGGAGCGGCGTTAGCCCTCCATCTGATATTTCACTTTAATGGAGCGGCCAAAGCAGTCAGCCGGCCCAGGGAGCCCTTGCGCCGCCGCCACAGATTTGGCTCCACTAACAACGGCAATTTCATGTCTCCCTCCCCGCTCCTCCCCCGGTATCACATTCCCAACACCCCACTTGTGCTGCTGTGCCTTAGTTTTAGGGATGCTATTGTGGTCGTGTAAGACATGACAGGTCTGGTGGTGGATTTAATGCGTGTAAAAACTGTGCGATGAGTTGTGTGAATGGGGGTCATAGCACATTTTTGTAAATTTGGGGTTGCTATTGTGATGATTTGAGCAATGCAGCATGACGACACGGGTTTGGCAGCACTGAATGTGTGGAAAAATTGCGCGATGAGCTGCTTCAACTAGCCCAAGCAGACCTTTTTGGTATGCTGCTGTACTTGAACATACATTGTTCACACGTTGGGAAAGTTAAGAATGCTCCTTCGAACAGTTACTGGAAGTGAAATACCTCCATGGGCCCGGTGGGACTGAATATGTGGATTCCAACCAGACCTGTTTAGACATGTCGCTTTCCACTTCCCATTTTGGTGAAGTTGCGGTGATACTTTCAGCCATCTTGCATGCCTAAATGGGTCTGGTAGGAATTACTAAGATGATGACTTATTTGAATCAAGTCCTGGCAAACCCGTTTTGGCATGCTGCAGTATTTTGCCTTCGGAGTCCTTTTTTTTCCCCCCAACAGAGTGGAATTTCCACAGCCGTCTCCCCCGCGGGATGATTTGCTGTCAGGCGTCATATCGCGGCAGAGTCACCTCCAGTTTAAGTTACATGATGGACGACGGGGCACTCGGATCGACTTTCTGATACGGCGAGGAGCGTCTGAGATGAGGGAAGAATAATTGCAAAGGCGACGGATGGCGGGAAGAGCGGGGATCAACGTTCTCAACCCGATTGCGCGCCGAGTAAACCTCAGAATCGAACGGGATCGTCCGAGAAGAAGACGCGGAGGAATTAGGAGGAAAAGGGTGGGGTGGGGGTTGCGGGGGTGATGACGAGGTTAGAGGGGACTTCTATGTTGAGCCTTCATTGAGCACTTGATGGATGCTCTGTAACCAATGGAGGTAAAGAGCACCCCCCCCATCTCAAAAATGAGTCTCTCTCTCACACACACACACACACA
>NW_017806067.1:362620-383119 GCF_001891065.2 Hippocampus comes | reverse complement strand
AGCGCCCCCCCCACCTCACAAAAGAGAGTCTCACTCACACACACACACACACACACACACACACACACACACACACACACACACACACACACACACACACGGCAGATTAACTTTGGCTGATTTATGGCAATTTACCTCAGGAGACCAAACAGCTGGGGAAGGACAAAGACCACAAGTGCAAAAGGCATAAATTCAGGGCACTCATTTGTTCAAAAGATGATGCGGAGCAGCATGAAGCACGCTGAGGATTATATGACTGGATACCAAAACAAATTCACTTTTGGGCTTTGGCAAAATGTGTATGCATTGACCATGTATAGGAAAATATCAGAATGTGTTTTATGAAGAATCGTTCAACCTTTATAAAGAGCTGACATTCATAATATCGGTATTTTGTTGGCAAAAATACAGTGGCATTTTTTACGATATTGGTTCGTATTTTATGACTATCAATCAGTCAATTGATTACCAAATATGGACGGGCAATTTACCAATATCGGTAATTGTTTCAAGAAAATCAGGTTTATCAATATTGGCATGTGTTTTACTGACAGTATCTCGGTAGGCATTTACCAATGTTGGTATGTTTCATGAATTCTGGCCCGAACTGTGCAGCATGCGGACTCTCAGCGGACAAGAAAAAGACCACAACCCGATTCCAATGCGCTACCTTCAAGAAACGACACCGGGTACCATGTCGTTGGTGTTTACACGCATCTTACAATCACGTCGCTACGTTTACAAGCACTTGGCCAAGTGTTGTTGCAGGTGAGCATGTCGCCTTCTGCAAACAGGAGCGTCCGACGACCACACGGGGAGTCGGCATCAAGGGGAAAGCGCAACGTCCCTGGGGCTCGTGCCGTTTCATTAGCGTCACGCTGGGAGCAAAGATGTGCGGCGGCCACGACCCGTGCGCTCGGGACGGGGCCAACGGGGGTTAATGGGAGCTCACGGATGACTCCATCGCCTACTATTGATCATCATTTGGGAGAAGCGTGAAGACATGAGTCAAACTGACTCACTCGAAGGAATGTCTGAATGAGTGCGGGGTGCGATTCTGCCTCACAAAACTGGGAAATTGCCAAGGCGGAAACAGATAACAGGAAAAGGAAAGTTGCAGGAATGTTGCCATTGAAAATGGAAAGCCTCTGCAAAAGATGTGTTTGGAAGCGCCATGGTGATGAGCCAGAGATGGAATGGAGGGAGGTGGTCTGTCTTTGGTGGTGGTGGTGGTGAGGGGGCGGGGTGCTTAGCTCCCTACTGGTGTTAACTGTGGGTGGCAAGTAGATAAAAACGGCAAGATGAAGCCACGTTGTTTATGTTGCCTGTTTGTGGGCCGGTTGCATCCTTATGTCTCGGCTATGTAGCACAGAGACGCTAAATGGCGCCATAATGGAGATTAGCGCTTACACGGTGAGAAGGAAATGCACTTTTTACCTCCACCGGAGAGGTTTTGTTATTCTTTGGTTTAGCTATCTAGCAGGCAAAAAAAAAAAAAAAGAGGCCAACATTTCTTCTTCTCATGACATCTTAAATGCAGAACACTCACTCTTGGATGTCCACATTAAGTATGGGGGATCCCACCTGTCCTGCCTGCCCTGCTCCACACACACACACACACACACACACACACACACACACACACACACACACACACACACACACACACACACACCCCCCCGATACACCCTCCCACCTTTCCCGTGCCAACCGTGAGCAGCGGGTCATTGAGCGGTAAAGTGGTCCTAGAGCCGTCGACGCCACGCAGTGTGAAACAACGCATTAGGACGGCTCCCCCTACCAAATGTCGGCCAGGACGAGCCCCACCACGCATCCAGTTATCTCCGTGTGTGGCCCTCCACCCCACTCGACAGGAAACCTTATTCCACAAACAAGGAAAATATGTTGTGGATTTCATTTTGGATATACATGTCGTTGGGCATTTAATAATAGATGGGTTGAATTTTGCCGGTTCATGAGTGTAAACAAAGGTCATTATTTGAAGACTTTTTCCGATGGCTGAATTTGCTTGAATTAAGTACATTTATCAAGACTGAATTCATTAATTCTGTATTTAAAGTGACACTGTTGGTAGATATCTGAACTTGCAAATTCCTATTTGTGATTTTTGTCATTCCCGGATAAACAAAAAAATAAATCAGAAGGTACTCACCAATTCCGGAGTGAGTGAATAGTTTTTGTTTGTTTTTTGTTTTGTTTTTTTAACTGAGTACTTACTTGACGAGTTATGTGGAGGACTCCGTTCTATTTTTTCTTAAGTACTTTCACTTGAGGACAATTTTTGCCTTCGCTACCCACCTCTGGCCCAACCACTGACACATGAACAATCCAAAAACGGATTGCTGGATGGAAGAATGTACTGCGCAGGTGGACCGAATGAAGTGTATTTATGTGGACAGATGCATTGTGGGTAACTGACGGAGCCATGTTTGTGTGTGTGTGTGTGTGTATAGTATAATGTCATGTCTATTTCTTTTTTAAAATCGGGACATTTTGCTGATATTGTGCAACGTGATCTGTGGCTGCTGCACATCAGTTTCACACAGCGTGACTAAGCCGCAAGTAACAGGAGCTCCGGCCCACCGTCATCCCTGCGGACCCTTGTTTCCAACGCGCCACTATCCCCTTCAAGACCACCCCCCCCCCCACACCCACCGTAACCCCATTCCCAGTGGCGTCCACGGGGACCCCGTGAAAGCAAACAGTGAGGTCATCTCCGGGCTCTCATCGAGCCAGCCGGGATTACGCTGGCTGGCAAAGATGGACAAAAGGAGAGTGAACTTGGATTAAGTCATTAAAGTGCAGACTCCTGCAGCACAGGGACTCTTTACACGCACTCTCATGTTTTAGCCACCATGCATTGTCCACCAACTGGAACCAAAAAAAGAGATTCCTTCCAATGGCTACGGCAACATCCCCAAAGAATATTATTAAGACTCATTTCTAGCTGTAATTCCAGGAACCTGGAACTATATTCCTGTGATCCTACCATGCAGCGTTCCCCCAAAAGTTCCTGATTCCAGGCTTAAATTACTCTGGAACTCAATTCAGACAACAGTTCCCAAAAAAGGTTTGAGAATCTGGAACGGGAATTCTACTGTTATCTCTCAATGAGTGAAGCATCCCATATGACTTTTGTTTTTCCCTGCATGCACCTGCACACGCACACGCGCACACACGCACACACACACACACACACACACACACACACTGAAACACAAGCTCCAATAACATCCACGAAGGTAACACTAGAATTTTTATTGTATCAAACAGGTGGCGCCGACCTTCACGCTGGCTCAAATGTTGGGCACCAGGCACGCTCTAAGTGTGCGTATGCAAGGTGTGTGTGTGTGTGTGTGTGTGTGTGTGTGTGTGTGTGTGTGTGTGTGTGTGTGTGTGTGTGTGTGTGTGTGTGTGCACGCCCTTCACACCTCTGGAACAAATAGGGGGGGAAAAAAATGGAGTGACACACACAAGTACACACGCACACAATCGACACACAATGTGTGTTTGGACAGTAACGTTATTCCGGATGAGTTTTGGGGAAGCAACCTGTTGAAAATAATTCAAATCCCGTGTCAAAACACACACGCACACACGCACACAGCTGCAAAGAGGCGCTCATGAGTCGGCAAAGCGTTCCAATAGCTCGGCTAGCTTTCGCCTTTCTTTGTACTTTTCTCCTCTTCGCTACAGCGCAGGTTGTTGTTTATTTGGACTTGTTCTGTCCAGTGACGTTCAGGCGCCGAGAATAAAGAGTATTCTACAACCTCCCGCTGTTTGAATGGTTATTATTATTGGGATGATATCAATCTGTCATCAAATTCATTCCCAAAAGGCGTCATTAAAGACGGTCACGCCGGGTCATCATAAACGATCAACACGGAGCATCAGTGGGCTCAGACAACGGTTTCGGGTGACAAAGGTCCGTGTTCTTTACCCACTGTGGCGCGGCTTTGCGACGTGTTGTTTTAAACGCAGGCCATCGCGCCGCATGATGTCAACGCCGACATCCATCAATATCCTGTTAGATTCTCTCTGGAGCCGCTGGCATTAGTTGTTTATTTGGACTTGTTCTGTCCAGTGACGTTCAGGCGCCGAGAATAAAGAGTATTCTACAACCTCCCGCTGTTTGAATGGTTATTATTATTGGGATGATATCAATCTGTCATCAAATTCATTCCCAAAAGGCGTCATTAAAGACGGTCACGCCGGGTCATCATAAACGATCAACACGGAGCATCAGTGGGCTCAGACAACGGTTTCGGGTGACAAAGGTCCGTGTTCTTTACCCACTGTGGCGCGGCTCTGCGACGTGTTGTTTTAAACGCAGGCCATCGCGCCGCATGATGTCAACGCCGACATCCATCAATATCCTGTTAGATTCTCTCTGGAGCCGCTGGCATTAAAAAAAAACAACAACAAAACAAAAAAATTCTGACATTTGTCTCGTTTTCAGCCACCCCTGGAAGCTGCGATCGCAAGCTGATCGACGGATTGATGACAGCCATCTCGGCCTGCGTCATGATCACAGCGAGCCTCAGCCGTGCCGATGATATCCAAGTCTGACAGAAATGTTTTTATGCTGCACTGTCGAGGTTTTGCCGGAGTGGAAGTGCCTCCAGACGAGGGTCAGCGGGGCCAGACGAACTGGCCTATCGTCCACATCGGTCTGGCTGGGGGTGGGGGTGTCTTAGGGTACTAATCCGTCACTTTCCCAAATGAAGACAGAATCAATCAGGACGGGAGCGCGGCTCACTGACAGGCGAATGGCCAAACACCGCCTTGATTACGAGGGCGGCCCGGCAAAAAAGGACCAGCAGCTGCCGTCCCGCGGTTAATTAGCCCCGCCATCCATCGGTGGGGACGACGCTATTGAGTCATAACGCCAACGCCGCCAGTTCACGCAGAGTTAGCGGCTCGCGTTAAGGCCGGCTCCTCCTCACCGCTAATTGACAAACTTCAGCCGCTAGCACTTTGAAGCGCACCCCCCTTTGAGCCCCGAGATGCAATCGGGGGCCTCCCTACCCGGCCGCCTTTGAAATCCAAGCCCGCCCCGTCGGCCGCCATCTCGGGCCGAGAGTGAGAGGAGCCGTCTGTTAGCTTAGCTCAAGGGAGTGGGCGGGGGTGGTCGCTCTAGGTTTTGTTTTGGCTCTCTTTCGCCGCCGCTCTGGTACAAGTGAAATCAAAACACCAAATCGAACTTTTTTGATTGTTTGTTACAAATTCAGTCTCACCAAGCCCATTTAGGGATGTTACATCCCGCACATGCCTAAACGGATCAGGCAGCAAAGGATGATAACCCGGCACACCATTTTTCACAACTTTCAGTCCTCCCAGACCCATTTAGGTAAACGCTAGTTAAATCAAAATAATATATCGAAGTTGCCTCAAATGTTTGAAATTGATGTCAAAGCAGTAACACGCCTAAATTGAACTCCGCATTGGTTTGTGCATTGATGGCTTGACTTTGCACAACTCTTAGAAAGAGACACCTCACGTAGGGGGTAGAAAGGTGTTGTGGCCAGTGAGTGTCAAGTCCTCGTACTTACAATTATTTCCAGTCCCCGCTGAGGTCCCGGTGCACATCCGGATGAATGAAGAGATCATTCAAGGCAATTCCTACAGACAAGAAAGCTATATGTCACAAAAGATCTTCATTCTGTGGGTTATAAACGCGTCTCCTTTATTGTTGCTTAAAACTTGCTGTCTTTATTGAGATGAGTCCACTTTTCCCCCAGCGGCCCCTTTTTTACAATGTGAATCAGTGCAACACCAGATTGGCTAATCCATTTCCCAGGTGTGCAGCCGTCTTACATGCGCGGTGGCGTCCGTCACGGTGCGACCCCGCTCGGAGATGGACGCCCTGTCGGGAAGGGAAAGCAGGCGGGAGGGCTGAGGGCACAGGAGGGGGGGTTCCCAAAGTTCACGTTCATTAACAAGTCTGCTGCCGAGCATCCATGTCAGCACTGCCGCTAAGTGCCTCCCACCTGGAAGGACGACACACACACACACACACACACACACACACACACACACACACACACACACACACACACACACACACACACACACACACACACACTTACTTTCAGGGTTTGTGTGTTTTTCTAGACTTTAGTTCTGCTATGCAATGTATGCTATGATCCTGTTAAAAGATTTGTCTCACTTTATTGATTTTATTCATATGATGATCATTGGTAGACTAGGTATATCGTTGACGGGCATCATTCTTGTCTATGCTTGCATTACGTTATACAGTAGTTTCATGTTTGACTTCAAAGCCAAAAAAATAAAAAGGTAACACTCCGTACGTTACATGAACGATTTTGAACATCAAAATTGTGATCTCTGATTACTTTTTGGGGTCTGTGGGACAGATTTACGCTCCGAGAGGCCTGCTTGACTTTGCGCCCAGGATATGTCATGATTCTCCCTGACAGCTGAAGCTTCACCCCCAGAACCCCCAAGCACCCCTCAACTCCCCCTGAGGCGAATCCTGGATTTACGGCACAGTAGCCCGCTGGCGAGAAGACACAATCGGGGGCCACAAAAGGAACGGGACAGAAACAATCCTTTTATGTTAAAAATGCATCTCAAGCTCAAGTATTCATCAAGTTTCCTGAAATGGGTGTCCTTTATTACACGTCAGCTTGGAGCTAACATTAGCACCGCCAGCAACGGAGGACCGGCAAAATTTCAGAAAACAGACCGATGGGTGTATGTAAAATGGTTGACTTTCACATTTTTAATTTTCTTCGCAGTAAATCAATGACATAATTAATGAATAAATTATGTCAGTGTCAGATATATATGTAAAATGGTTTAAGATTTGTTTTTTTTTTGTTTTTTTTTACATATTACTCGAATGCAAAAATGAATTAAAATACAGACCAATTTTAGGGAAGCACTATTTATTTTTTTCTTTGACAAAATGCATCAAGTATCACACGACTGTTGGTGGGCCAGATTCAAGATTCTTGCTTGCATGATTTTAACATATTTCATACAGCTTGAATTTATGCGCCAATCAGCACTCCCTTTGTCACTAGTGCGAATCAGTGGACAGTTCGTGTTCATTCGCAGGTCTAGTGACCGGCACGCCCCCACCGTGAAACGCGACGGCGTCCCATCACGCTCATTTTTGCTTGAATGCCTCTTGTTGTGTTTATGAGAGGGACGTCCATTTGCCAAGTGTCCATCTTTTTTTTTTTTTTTTTTTTTTTACAGGCAAGACACAGTATAGCTATGCTAGCCGGCTAGTGGCTAATGCTAGTTCAAGCTAGGACGTCCCATCACACAAGGTCATGCGGTTGGGTAAAAATAGGAATCCACCACATTGCCGCGATGAAGTTTCCAATTGTGGACCTGCAAGTGGGGCCAGACCACCACCTCCCAACTTTTTGGGGGATGCATAACTTTAACACCGTTTTAACAAAGTCTAACATCATGCAATAACATCGGACTAAACGTTGACTGTATAAAATGATTCATCAGATTCGATCAGGTGTTTTTTGCTTATGCTCGCCTTGGAGTTGCACCAACTGTGAAAAACACCTAGCATAGCAGTCATGACTGTTACTCAACCTTGGTTTTCAATAATTATTGGATATTTTTTAGTTGTTGTTGTTGTTTTTGGTCACATTCAACTCAATGGTGGGCCGGCGTTGGTAAATTTAGGTACAGCTGTAGTTTCATAGTTGTGAGTATATTGAGAATATTCACTGTTTGCCGGCACCTGTTGTGAAATGTGAGGTGACATTAGTATAGTGTGTGTATTCCCCACGCAGTGTGTGTTTAAAAAAAAAAAAAAAGATGGTAGTGGCCAAAGCCCAGGATAGGGTTTCACATTCTATATATAAGCCTGGTGGGTGCCGAGTGTTGCGGCTATTTAAATGCCACAGCAGTCGCGCTTGATCGAGCATACGCCACGTCGCCACAATATGATGGACCTTTTCGAGACCAACGCGTACCTCTTCAACGATTTGCGCTACTTGGACGACAGTGACCATGGTGCGTTGCAGCACTTGGACATGGCGGGCGTGTCACCGCTCTACCACCCCGCAGCCGCCGAGGACGACGACAGCCCGCCGTCGCCCGGCCGGGAGCGGGCGGCATCTGAGACGGGCGAGGACAGCAGCGGTGAGGAGCACGTCCTGGCGCCGCCCGGCCTCCGCGCCCACTGCGAGGGTCAGTGCCTGATGTGGGCCTGCAAGGTATGCAAGAGGAAGTCGGCGCCCACCGACCGCCGGAAGGCCGCCACGCTACGCGAGCGGCGGCGCCTCAAGAAGATCAACGAGGCTTTCGACGCGCTCAAGAGGAAGACGGTGGCCAACCCCAACCAGAGGCTGCCCAAGGTGGAGATCTTGCGCAGCGCCATCAGCTACATTGAGAGGCTGCAGGAGCTACTGCACAGCCTGGACGAACAGGACCACTCTGCTAAACAAGACACTGTAAGTGGACCAGGCCGACGAGACTTTCAACCGCGGTAACGCGTGAATCCGCTTTTGATGACCAACGCTATCATAATGAAGGTCAGGAAACTGACCTAAACTGAGAAGATATCCAACTTGGGAACGTGGACCGCAACACGACTTAAAATTGAAGGTCCTATTGAGAAAACACCCAGTAGTCTAGCCTGAATGGCGAGCTAACAATTTACACGAGTCTGCTTTGGATGACGGCTGGGATAAGAACACAGCGGAAAGATCGAAACTGACCAAAAGTGTGACAAGGAAAAGTGTAAAGCAACGTGACTTAAACTTGAAGGTCTGAGAAAGAAGGAATTCCCAGAGAGCCAGAGTGCTCAAGCATCAATGGCTAACTTTCAATTGACACATGAATCCGCTTAGGATGAATAAAGAAATAAAAATACAGCAGAAAGAAAATCAGAATCATCTTCATTGGCCAAGTATGTAGAACACAAAAGGAATTTGTCTCGGGTAGTCCAGGCTACACCCATATTATCAATAACAAGCAACTACGATAAACAGGTACCTGACAAATAAGGATGCATAGACTTTCCGTAATGTAAGGGTACCATCGTGCAGTCCTGCCACCCAATGACAGCTGTGATACAAAGCGCAAAGTATCAAGCAGAGCTCAAGTGATCAGTGGTAGAATACAGTACTATGACAGTTGTGCAGTTTGACCAGGAAAAGCTATTGACTCCAAAGCGCCGGGATGCTAGCCAACGTACTAGCTAGTTTGAGCTCCATCCCAAACCGCGTTTCTCAAGATTTTGCTGCAAAACGCTCCCAAAAAGAGGCTAGCGATAACAATGGCGTTAGCATTACTTTGCCTGTTATGAAGTTGGCGGACAACGGGCTTACTGGAAATCGTCAGCACATGTTTGCTTTGTGGTCGTATGTCACGCATGATCATTGCGATATTTACAGAGCGACACTTCCATGATTAAAAACACGGGGTCGTGTCTCCAGGCGATTGCTCCTGGAAACCATTGGAAAAAGTCCTGCGAGACCTGGACCAACGCGGCCGACCATTCCAGTGCTGGATCGGTGATCCCGAGGGAGGGTAAAGTGCCGCCAAACATTAAACCATTTTTCCCGCAATTAAATGTCAATTTTTTTACTTTTTTTTTTTTTTTTTTTTCCGTTCAGGGTCCAGCGAGTCTTCGGCGTCCTGCAGCCTTCTGCGTCTGTCGTCTATCGTGGACAGCATCAGCAGCGGCGGCGGCGGCGGCGACAATGCCGCTTCGGAAAAATAATTTCCCAGAGTTCCTCCCATCTTTATCTTGGTGTACATATTTTATAACTGTCAGAATTCAGATGTATGTATTTATTTTATAATCGAGTGAGGACAAACAAAGGAAGCTGTTGTACTATTTAATAATTTATACATAAAAATAAACGGCTTCTTTTGGAAACAGCTCGAGAAATGGGGTTGTTTTTGAATGACCGCATCGAATGGGCTCCTATACAAGAAGTGTTTAGTGCGTGAGCTGTTTTGAGCACGAAGCAGACACAAGAAACCCGATAGCACCAACAGCGATGTGATTTTTTTTTATGGTGTTCTGCACCCCCCGACCCCCTCCCTCCCCTCCGTTCCACCCACCGGACCTCAATTTCACCCACTTTGCTCACCCGCTCATGACTTGACACGCCGCACCTCCCTTCGTGCTTTATCATCTGCTCATCGGCTTTGGGAAAGTTCCTCTGAACGTTAACACGAATACATTCGGAAAACGGAGTCAAGAGACAAAACGTGAGGGCCACCAAATGTGGGGTTTTCCCCAATGAAGTTTCAGCTCAGGATCACCAATTTAGCAAAAAAAAAGAAAAAAAAAATCAGCTTTTGGGTGTCATTTGAGGCTTTGCCCTTCTCTCCTTCTCAAGCCGCGACGCGGGTTTGATCGCCGCCGATGTGTTTGTCAGCTGTGCGGGAGTAATTCGGGGGTGTCGCTGTGTTGTTTTAGGTGCGCAAAGTTCCCAGAGAGGCGAGACAAACGCTTTGACACGTTGTGAGAAATCGCCGCATTGTCGCCGCGCGACCGTTGACGGCACAACATGAAACCCTCGCTGGCGCTCTTTTTTGGTGATCCGACACAATTTCGAAGAAAAACTTACATCCTACATTCCGTCAACTCCATGCTGACGGAATGTAGGACATATTCAAAAGAGACGAAATCACAGAAACTCAGCATTGCATGAGAAGTGTCACATATGTGGCATGTACTGTACTTCCATTGCACATGTGATCCCTTGAAAAGACAATATCAAGCTAAGCTAAAATTTTGATCATCATACACGTCAAGTGGTCACGACCAAATATATTGGTGTGGTCGTCAAGATCGAGAGCGAGCTCATGTCTTCCTTTTTTGCGAAGGGAAATTATTGTTCACATTTTTATGTTATTTTTCCAAAATCCTGAAAATGTTAAACCTTAAGAGTTGTAAAAACAACAACAACAATCATAGCTCCAATGAGACTTTTCTGCCCTGCAAGCTTCATGACGCAAAGTCTAAATATCAAGTGAACTAACGACATAAAATTGCAATTATTGGATCCAAATCAGAGTAAATGCGCACAGTTTTGTCGGCGACTCGGAAGATTAGCTTTGCAAGTGTAAGAAATGACGGCAAGGCGCATTTGGAAGCGCCGCCGGGCCATCTGTGTGACGTCAATGAGCTTTCACGGCTCAAGTTTGGCCAAAGAAGCGCAAGTGGAAGTGGGAAAAAGTGTGGCGAGCGGAATGAAGGTTGGCGCCAACGCCTTCGAGGTGTTTGCTTGAAATGGGACACCTTTGCCTCGCAGCTGCGGCCAGTGGCGCTCACAAGTGCCACCGACGTCTACGGAACGTTGAGGTCTCGTGACTTTAGGCACCCACTTTCGCTTGAAAAAAAAAAGAATGAGTTCACAGTTGATTGTGTTTTTCCCCAAAATAAAAGCTATTCGGTCGGCACTTTGTCGTACAATAGCGTACTTGCAATTTGGCATTCACACATTGACCAAATAGTGTTTTTTTTGCCGGGGGCGGGGGGGGGACTCATCCTGCTTTGCTCTGGAAGCTCACACTATTTACTGTTGACAGTCTGAAACCGGATGTCTGGCCTCTAAACGATATATCGATGATCAAAATAGTTGTTGATTCATGTGACCATGTTGTCCATGAATCAATGAATTCTTGCACCTCAATATAAATGGTACGAACAATTATGCGAATGGCCTGACGAAATAATCTCTCCTTGTTCATGTGTCTCTGCCAGCGCCGCATCGAGCAATTAATTCGGCTGCGCATTTTTGATTTTCCCAAAGTCAAATTGGCAGTTGCTAAAGCGTGTCTTGAGGAACAGGGGCAGACTCGCGAGGGGGTCCGAGTGGGAAAAGATCAGCAAGGGCAGATGTGGGAATGTCAGCAGGCAGGGCATTGGTGCGAGGAGGGATAGGGCAGGGCCAGTGGGCCGCGGTAATTAGATCTGGCCCCGGGGCATAAAAGGGGGGCCCGTGGGCAGCGGACCCCTCACATCCCTCAGAGGTGGCCTCCGCTCCCATAAGCATGGACGTCTTCTCCACGTCGCAGCTCTACTACACCGCCCCGTCGCCGGACGCCCTCCACCTGGCCGAGGACGACTCGGACGAAGACGAGCACGTGCGGGCACCGGGCGCGCCCCCGCACCAGCCGGGCCACTGCCTCCAGTGGGCCTGCAAGGCCTGCAAGCGCAAGTCTAGCTTCGTGGACCGCCGGCGCGCCGCCACCATGCGAGAGCGCCGCCGCCTCAAGAAAGTCAACCACGCCTTCGAGGCCCTGCGCCGCTGCACCTCGGCCAACCCCAGCCAACGCCTGCCCAAGGTGGAGATCCTGCGGAACGCCATCCAGTACATCGAGAGTCTCCAGGAGCTCCTCCGGGAGCAGGTGGACCACTACTACAGCGGCTCCGAACCCGCCAGCCCTTTGTCCAGCTGCTCCGACAGCATGGTGAGACCCCCGCGCACCCCCGACACACAAACGCCTATCGACAGTAGACACCATTTTCCCAAGCTAGGATTTCCAATTTGGAATAACTGTGAAACTAATAAGGGAGTGTCCCCCCCGTGTCCCCCCGCCACCCGACGGATGCGCCAGGAACACCGCTCAAGAAACAAATGTCCGTTTTAGAAACTGATTCCCGGTCACAAAAAGCTAGATTTCCAATTGGGAACTCATCCTAATCCCCGCATCTCACTTAATGCCCCCCCCATAGCCCACCAGGTGAAACACTTGAGAATGTCTTTTGCGTTCACTTCTCCACCAGCCCTAAAAAGCCACCCTGCCAAGCTAGGGCAAAAAAAAAAATCTCCAAAGGATGAAAAGTCAGATTTACCATTTGTACCCTGTCTGGCCCTTGCCCCTCAATTACGGCACCCCATGATCCCCCGCATGTCAAACTCCCACTACGCGTCCTCACTTTCCCGCCAACCCTAATATTTCTCCTTTAAGAATTTCTAGTTTAAGAAGTTCGAGAAATTCTTTCCGGGTTTTAGAGCTAGATAGACGCCCACAATTTGCGCACCCCGTCGCCATTGAGTTTCCCACCGCCGTAGTTCTACAAACTTGTTGAAGTTTAGGAATACACACATATGTCACCCTGAGACACAAACATCCACCATTAGCTGCTCCGTACGCCTTTCGCGGTGACTTTCCCACTGGTGCTAAAAATCCATTTTACAGAGGTCGAGGAAAAAAAATGAGAGCATTCCGACCGCCTGGCGTACCTCTGCCACGACGGGCGCAGATTTACAAGGAGAAAGTGTCATCTCGCACAAGCTGCTGTGGCTCGCACGGACTCAATCAATTGGCCACGCTGGGGAAGGAAAGGAAGGAGACCTCGCTGTCCCGCTTTAGGCTTCAAGGCGCACCCCCCCGACCCTACCAGCACAGGATTTATTAGGCTGTCCACAAACTCAGGAAGGGCAGAAATATTTATGTATTCTGCTTGGTTTTTTTTCCTCCTTTCAGCCGGACAGCAACAGTCCAGTGTGGCAGCAGCTCAACTACAGCAGCGCTTATTCCTATGCTAAGAACGGTAAGAGCTCTCTCACACTCAGCCGCCCCCCACTCCCTCCATTATCCCGGTGAATAACAACAATAATCTCCCTGCAGAGAGTCTGTCGGACAAGCCGGCGGGTGCGTCCAGCCTGCAGTGCCTTTCCAGCATCGTGGACCGGCTGTCAATGCCCCAATTCGGTCGCCGGGCCAGCCAGGCTGTCCCGTCGCCCACCAACTTGGCCGACACGCAGCCGTGTACGCCGGGTAGCCCCGTCTACCACGTCCTGTGAGGAACTCGGCAGTTGTTTCTTTGTACAGTGCGCGATCAAATTGTAAATATGAAATGTAAATGCTCATTTATTGACACACTTATTAAATGTTTTCTTTTGTACCAGGGAATTTGGTGTGGTTGGTGTCAAAAATCTAAGCAAGTGTTACCAACAGGAATGGTGAAGGGAGGTTCGGGGGGGTGCGTGAGAGGAATTGGTGAGGGACCAACCGAGTGTACTTATTTGTTCTTTCCAACCAAATGTGAGTCATCACCAACACCCTTGATGATTTCATCAACACATCCACAGTCGAGAGCAAATGGCCTTTAATAGCACGTTTTGTCGGATTGGGGCGGGGGCTTTGTGTGAAAGGGAATCACGACTTCAAGGGTGTCACCCTGAGGTGAAAAAAATAGGCAACCACCAAATAACATTGACTTGCTCAAAAACATACTACAGTACTTGATGTGGCTTGGACTCATAGTATTGCTAAACAGTGGGTGAAATAGTCACTTTTTTTTTTTTTTTTTTTTTAAAGAAAAATGACAAAGAGCGACCAATGACAATTTGCAAAAAGCAAATTATTTCACTTACTTTTCAAATGACGTGCTAACAGTGCAGCACTCCGCTAAAAGTTGAAACACGTGGAACAACTTAACAAAGTAATATCATGTGTCTATTTTTTTCTACATGTTTTCAGCATTATTGTAATGAATGAAAATGAAATTTATGGTATATTGTGACATTCATTTGCACTTGATGGCTTTGTTTGCGGCACTCACCAATGCAGCAGAGAGACAACGGCAGGCATAGCAGGCATTCCAGGTGGCGGCTTGAGGTCCACTGACCTCCCTAACTTTGCATGCAACACTAAATGTCACCCATGACATTTTTCCATGAGACGCGTCATGCTCGGGAATGGCCAGGCCTGTGTCGAACAAACCAGGATTAGTATGACATGCCGTTTTAGAAAAATTTGCATTACCATTGTAGGTTTTGTTAGGTTTCGTTTAGATAATTCATTCAATTAAACTATGTCGATACCATGCTGATCATAGGCATAAAAATGCAATTCAAAGTGCTTCAACACCTACCTTTTTTAATATTTCCAATACATCAACAAACCAATTATTTGTCTTTCTGAATTAGCTATAATGTTTTAAATGTATGTGTAAATTGGGACTATTGTAAACTTTTTAAGTCATGTTTTCTCAAAAGTGCTTTGCTACAGCTTCAACTGTTGTGAAAGCGCGAAAAAAATAAAGCTGAGTTGAGTCATTTTTCCTTCTTACTTTCTTAACGAGTACGCAGCCCTTGACTGTAGTAACGCGTTATGCCACTGGGCGGAGCTGTTTCATTGCCATCATTCTTTCTACTTCCGTTACTTGACTCAGAACTCGAACACCAAATAAAAAAACTTTACCTGACATTAATCTATTTAGTATTTTACTTTAACTTTAAAAACATTCGATTTTTTTTTTTTGAGAGAAGCGTTTTCCCCCATCGTGACATCACATTGGAAATGCCACTTAACTCGCCCATTCAAAACTAATGAGAATGATCAGGATATTAGCTTAGTCCCACGATGGTTCTTTGAGGCTCATTTAACTTTAACACGTTAAATAGCCATAAACTTAATATAGTGCTGTTGTTGTTTCAACACACACGCCAAACATTGCCAACCAGGTAGTTTTTTTCGTGTCAACGGACAATTAGTGAGAATAATTGACATTACCTGTCACGCCGACTTCGAGATCCGGTCATGAGACGGAAGTTATTTTAGTGCGTCCTTGGCTATTAATGCTAGTCTGCTGCCCCCTTGCGGCAGGGAGCATAGATAGATAGATAGATAGATAGATAGATAGATAGATAGATAGATAGATAGATAGATAGATAGATAGATAGATAGATCCTATATTCATCTCGTGAGGAAAATAAAGTGAAAACAAGGGCACTCTGTTCACTGTACACAAGAACATATTTATTGATACAAATATAGTATTTAGAACAATTCCATATCAACAATGTCTTTTTTTTAATTTATTTAAATGATTCCAAGATAGAAAACAATGCGATGCGACGTCAAAAATGTATCATGTTTATTATTATTATCATCACTGGTACAAATATGGCAGTGTGTCACGTGTTACACTTGAAATGAAGTGATCAGTCATGAATATTATAAAATGTGAGGATAAAGTGTATATTCTTGTGGGGTTTTTTTGGTCGGTCTGGGATGACTAGAAGACAAAATAGTAAGGAAAGAAAATATAAACACACACACACACACACACATATACACACACACACACGCACACACACACACACACACACACACACACACACACACACACACACAGACACACACACACACACACACACGCACACACACACATACAAACAAAATGAAATGTTTGAAGAAGAAAGAAGGAACACTGGATTATTGTATCCGAGGAAAGAAACATTCCACATTTTCACCAGCAATGATTGTCAAAATACCACCATCCACATCATCTGCACAATGTAAAGATCTTCCATAATAATCTTTCAAAATGTTCACAAAGGGAACAATAAAACTCTGATCGTTAATATAAATTAACTATGACAAATAAAGATAAATCTGGTGTATTTGGGTTGGAAGAAGCTGACATTCTGCTCGTCTAATAGAGAATTATTGCACCAAAACAAGGGGGAGAGGAAATTATGACAAAGGATTCAAAAATCAAATACATTTGTGAGAAAATAGGAAATACATTTATATTTTACTCTTATTTTTAGAACATTATTCATCGATGAGTACAAATTCCTAATCCAAATAATAGATTTCATTGACATTTGTCTGGTTGTGTTTATTGCTAAAGCTACCGAATACAAAACGAGTCTTTTGCTACCATTAAAAACTTTTTTTTTTGTCTCAAAAACAATGTTCAAAAACAAGCACTTTCAGGACTGAGGCATGATGGGGGAAAAAACAATGGAAAGACAGTAAAGAGAAGACAAAAGGTTAAAAAAAGTTCCTTTTTTTCCCCCCAAGCACCAAATTTGGGACAAAACGCTTGCGTTGTTTTTCAGCTCAGGAACGCCAGGATTGATGCAAGAGTCGTGCTAACTCCAAGAACTTCAGATTGGTCGGCATCTCCAAGAGATCCTGCAGACATCGCATTGGCCTTACTTTTTCTTCTTCTGGAACAACCTGACAGACAATGACGAGAACAAGCTGAGAGCAGTTGTCTGTTGTTTGGCAGGTCATCCAACTTTGGAACTCTGACCAAAATGAGCCTTTTTTTTTTTTTTACCCCAAGCTCCCCACCCTGCCATAGCCATGAAGCGCCTCACCTACGACGTGTGATTCTGCTGAGTGGACATGTTGTGCTGCTGCTGCTGCTGCATGAGCAGCTGCTGCTGCTGGCGGCGGCGGGCGGTGCGCAGCTTCTCAAAGCGCGCTTCCATCTCCTCCAACACCTTGGGCGTGTAGCGCACCACCAGCTTGACGCTGTCCTTGGCCGCCTTTAGCAGCTCCACTGCCTTCTCATGGTGCTCGCCCTCCACGCTCTGCAAACAGCCCAAAACGAGATGAGGAATTATTTTGTGTCATGTTGCTAGGTCAAACTTGGTTTTGGAAATGAGGTTTCAATTAAAAAAAAAAAAAAAAAAAAACATGGGGCAGGGCACAGATCCCTGGAATCAACCACTAAATGGCTCTCTTGAATCCAAAATGGCAGGCTTCCTGTTTTGTACTTTTATCAGTACTTCATCTTACGCTTTGTGTGTACTTTTCTCGATGATACGCACCACCCCGTTGACGGACAAGAGCTGGTCGCCTCGCTTAAGACTGCCGTGGCGCTCGGCCACCCCACCGGGAATGATGCGTGAGATGTAGATGGGCGAGTTCTGCTCCTTGCCGCCCATCACATTGAAGCCCAGCCCTTCCTCCGTCTTCGGAAGCTCCACCACCCGTGGGTGCGAGTGGCCCTCGCTGGCGGCAAAGGCGGCAACCGTGGCCTGGGTCCAGAGGAGACGCTGATTAGTCGTGATAATCTTTCAATATATATATCGATATTAAGAGGCGTGCCCCAATCCTTTTGTCCTCATATTAGCTTCGTCTCCATATCCTGATGATTATTTTTATCTTTTCCTGCTACGGAATCAAAAAGCGACGCGTCGACCTTCAGCCGACTTCATCGAGGCGAGACGAAACAATCTGGCAGTTGCAAAACACTGGAGGCCCTTTTTGCAGAGATAAAACACTTGGCAGCGCCGCGCTGCCTCGGCGGGAATGAGTTCCGACTGCATGGTGTCTGTTCTTACCTTGGCTGTGGCTCTGGCCTGGTACTCGGGGCAGCCGTTGACGGTGATGGTTTCATGCATGTACTGGTACACCTGCGAAGAGAGACGCGCCCAGGATTGGTTATACGAGGGTAACGAGCGCCGCACACCGCTGCACCCGGAGGTGATTGGGTACTCACTTCGCGGATGGCGGTGCAGAACTCGCTCTGGAGCACCTTCTTCAGCGACTGCAGCTTGTAAGCTGGAACGTCGCCTGACTCCTGAAGCTTCTCCAGAAGCTCAATGGCCCTGGCCACATCTGGTCGGCAAAAAGAAAGTGAGAGGCACATGACTAGCCTACCTCGACAGGCATGATTAATTGAATTTGGTGGGATGGCTGTCATGTTTGTAGCAATGAGATTATGTTGTGTGTTTGTCTGCCTGCGGCATTGATTCCAGTTTGTACCACTTGAAATTAGTGACATTTTTTTCAGACTCTGAAGATTTTTATAGCTGTGCCTAGAAAGGTACGATGAACCAAAGAGGGAATAGTCACCATGAAGAAAATATGGCAAATGTTGCCCTTTTAGCTCAACTCTTTGGCTAATTGGGCTGATGTTGTGTTGGAGAATGGACTCCACCAGATGGCAGCCCAATTAATTCAGACCCAACGGGTTGGTCACCTCAACAGACAGCTGTGGCAATATTAATCTTGCTCTTTTGACTGGAATCCGAGTGAGTGTCCATTGTGTTTTCCTCAACACAATTCGGTCGCATCCAGCAGAGGCCGATTTTCAGGGCGACGCCTCCATAGGCTTGATTAATTGATTCTTCGCACAGTGCTGTTCCTCTTCTTTTTTGGCGGCATGAGAGTTTGGGGCCAGGGAGAAAACATGACAGTGTAATTGCAGTCCACTCGCTATTATGTACAAGTGGGTCATTGCGGCGGATGTGAGAGGCACGAAACATGGACGGCGCCAGCACACAAAGCAGCCAGAGGGTGAGGAAAGACCCCAGAGGACCGCCTCAAACCCATGACATCATTGGGAAAATCATTTCCTTCAGAACTATAACAGGAAGCGCCATGGTGGACCCGGGACCACATCCGCTTACTGCTGCTACACAGCGCCTGGCCAAAACTCGAGGGTTGTGCAAGAAAGGTCCTTTTTAAAACTCCAAATAGAACAATACTAGCATGATTTAACTTGCCTTTATTAGTTATAAACTGATATTTGATGGGAGTGCGCAGGAAATCAATCAATAATAATGCTTGTATGATTAAACCTGATGCCTTTATTAGTGACAAACTGACATTCTTCAGGGTGTGGACACATGTGCGGGGGGGCGGGGGGGGCATCTCAAGATGTTGAAGGGGGTGTGCAGGAGGATCGCCTGTTTATTGCCAATAAAGGCATCATGCTCAATCGTACAAGTTTTATTATTGAGCTATTGAGTTAAAAATGACATATCGTGCGCACCACCCACAGGTGCAACACAGATCCCCGTGCTCACTCATTGCGTTGGCAATTCCCGGCGCACCACATGATGTAAACTATTCAGGAGTGTTTTCTCAAACATGTCGAAACCCGAACGAAAGCATTCATCACGCAGCGGCAACTTCTCCCACGTGATTGACGTATTGCAAAATGAGAAAGAGGAATCATAAATATATTTATAGCCCATGTCTGTCGGGATTGGTGCGCGGAATAGCCGCGGTATCTTCTTTCCGCCAACATCATATTTGAGTGAGCGTCTTTTTTGAGGCGCTATTTAAAAAAAAAAAACCTAAGCAAAAGAGCTACATAATAATTAATCCCCGATGATTAATTTCAGTGCCAGCAAATCAACAGCATGTTTATTATTTATTGGCATCAATATCGTATTGACAGCTATTCCGAATATCGCTATTCAAATTATTAGGCACTGCTAACAGTGCAGCACACAAGAACACTTTGCAAAATGTAACACTAATCAATATCAAGCGTATTAAAGTAAAAGCACACACGCGCATGCCTGACTGGCATACGCTCGCGCACGTTACAAAATATACACGATTAATCATAGCAACGACGGCGCCACCGTCATAATAATAAGCGTCGTCGCGTAAAAGCACGTGAACGCACCATCGTGCATGCCAGCACGTGAATACAACATTTGGATGGAGCGTCGGAATCACGACGTTGTTGGCGTACAGATCGCAACGGCACCGCGATCCGTCGCATCAAAATGACATGACGCTGAGAGGTGGTCGCGTCGACGAGGAACAAGCTCCTCACCTCGATCCAGAGTGAGCGGCTGTTGGAGCACCGTCGCCATGGCTGGAGGACGGAAAAGGTGGAGTGGAGGAGCCGAGCCGGAGAGCGAGCGCTGGATGGAGGCAGGCAGGAAAGCAGGCTGCAGCAGCTCTCTCTCTCTCACACACACACACACACACACACACACACACGCACACACACAC
>NW_017806067.1:344283-362141 GCF_001891065.2 Hippocampus comes | reverse complement strand
ACACACACACACACACACACGCACACGCACACACACGCACACACACACACACACACACACACACACACACACTGAGAGAGAGAGTGTCGAGAGAGAGAGAGAGAGAGAGAGAGAGAGAGAGAAGCAGAAATAAAATTTATAAAGTAAAATGCCACAAAACCAAGCAAATAGTTACAAAAAATGACCTCCTAAAAAAATTGGACAATTGTCACTCAGCCGCATTTACAATACATATAAAATATTTATTCTCATAGCATCAGACCGACAGAAAAAGAGGTATATGAAAAGAAAAAAAAAACCTTGAATCACATCAAATGTTTGTGGCTTTTCTTTTTTTTTTGTGAGTTGTAACTAAACGTGCATTATTGATCGAACGCTGCACGGGAGGTCAACGATTGCTCCATATGCATGCACAGCTCCATCACATGCGGACCACCGCCTCACGTGGCACAAGCTTAACTCATACCTAATCCAGCCAGCCAGCCAACCAGCCAGCCATTCTCCCTTCATCCGTCCATCCGTCCGTCCTGCATCCTCCCATCAGTCATCAATTTAAGCTCTTTGGGATTAATTCTCATGTTGACGTCTTTACACACAGAAAAAAAAACCTCTCCCTGCCTTTATGGAACCGCCCAATCAAACCATCGCTAGATTTCTTCTTCTTCGACTTCTTTGAACAAGGTCGACTTTGGGAGAAAAAGGTTGACATTTTGAAAAAGAAGTCCACAAAAATAAATTCCTGGAGGATGTCTCAAGGTTGTCACTTGTTGCTCATCAGGATTTACATCTGACGTGGAATTTCCATGATCCCTCTGGACCCCCCCGCCCCCCGCATACACACAAATCGTACGTTAGTTGGTCACATGGCAATTGATAAATGAATGTACTGTATAATCAAATATATAAACACACAGCAAAAAACAATAAGGAAAAAATGTACGTAAAAAAAATGCTTAGAAAATTGAAATAAAATAAAATCACAGTGCCCTCTGGTGGATGGGAGTATGTGGTGCATGGACGTGAAGCCTGTGGCTTTGCGTGGCAGGCTCTTAAAATGTCTCAGAAAGGGCATATTTCCTCCTTTAAAAAAAAAATTAGTGGTTCTCAAACTTTTTACACCACCTAAAAAAAATTATACTTATCCTCAGGAGTGTCGCGGGCATGCTGGAGCCTTTCCCCGCCGTCTTCGGGCAGTCTGTGAGGTATGCCCTGAACTCGTTCCCAGCCAACCACAGGGCACACAGAGATCAACGACAACCATTCACACTCTTAATCGCAATCATGAATATTTACTCTTAGTTAAGTCTAAAATAAATCAAATCTGAGTACAAGTTGGCCCACCCCTCTTAAGCCTATAACCGAATGCACTTTTGATATCATGACGAAAGTTGAAGAGGCGCGGTCAGAGGCGTGGTCATGAAACCAGCTCAAAGTTCGCATTCTTAAGGATGCAAGTTGGAGGAGTTCGACACTCAGGTGGCCTTTGACGTCACCGGAAGCGTCTGCGTGCGTGCGTGTTCGCGTGCGTGTTTGTGAGCAAGCGAAAATTGTGCAAAAGTTTTCAAAAGTTTTCATCGGCAGCAGCAGTAAGCATGCACGCGCAAATCTCGAAAGCGTGCACGAGGAGCAGCAGCCTTGGGAGTCGCCTGTGGGGCGTTTGCGTTTGTGGGAAAACATCGACGGTACAACGCGGTTGCGCGGGCGATTCACGCGAGGCGGCGGCGGAACGCTACGGCCGAGCCTTCGCGGCGGCCCGGGACCGGCCGGAGCAGTACTGGGCCGAAGTGGGTCAGGACATACGCTGGTTCGAACCATGGAGCAAAACTTTGCACGTGGAGGACCCGGTGTTCCCCAACTGGTAGGTTTATTTGGGCGCGGGGTGGCTAAGGAAAAAACGACGCTTGGAATTGGAACGTGAACGCACCACTAGCCCATGACAATAACACGTCCGCTTGTAAACCTCGATTTTGAGTGCAAAACACCGATGTGACGGTTAAAATTGTCTTCCTTTTCGCTTAGGAAGGGCCCGTTGTCAAAATGTAAAGCAAACGCAAAACGTCCCGTGGGGTTAGTAGAAAAACGACCCACCAAATCACAACAAACGAATCAAAACAAGAGTGAAGAGCAAAACAAAAGCAATCCACTAAGGGGCGCCGACTTGTTTTGCATGCAATAGCTCACCAAAGTACTAAATAGTTAATTAACAAAACTAACTATTTTAGAATTAGATAACCCGTGACAATCACAAACAGAAAACTGTCCAAGTTTGTCTCAGTCTCGAAAATACGTCTTTTAAATGAAACTGGAAATGTTTTCATTTACAGGCTATATTCCTCAGGATTTTTAAATATAATTTGTTGTGGTGTGCATGTCTGTATTTCATTTTTGTCTGTGAGGTTTGTGGGTGGCAAGCTAAACATGTGTTACAACGCTGTGGATCGTCACGTGGAAGGCGGCCGCGGCGAGCAGGCGGCCATCATCTACGACAGCCCTGTGACCAGCACCAAGTGTATCATCACCTACCGGGAACTCCAGGACCAGGTAACTTGCGTTTCAAACTACGGAATCCATCCACCACAGTCAATAAAGCAGTGGCAAAAAAGTAGTAACCATGTATCAGGATTACTGTACTGTAATATTTTTGTGTGAACCACAAAAACATGGCCCAATGGTCATTAAGTCATTCAATTTCATGGATCAAATCTTGGCTTTTTGTGTGTTTTTTTTTTTTTTTTTTAATATTTGTATTTTGCCTCAGGTGTCACGGCTCGCCGGCGTTCTGGTGAAGAACGGGGTTGGCAAAGGTGACCTGGTGGTCATCTACATGCCGATGGTGCCCCAGGCCATGTTTGCCATGTTGGCGTGCGCCCGCATCGGCGCACCGCACAGCCTGATCTTTGGCGGCTTTGCTTCCAAAGAGCTGTCGGTGCGCATCGATCACGCCAAGGTGAGACAGGAACGTCGCCAGGGTAAATGTAAACACGGGCCTTGTCATCCATAGAGGTGGTTGCAAAAAAGAAATTTGTCCAATTTGCATATGTCAATAACATGTAACGTAGGTGCAAGTGGAATTGGAAGAAGCCAAATATTTGACTTTTTTTTTTGCAGCCCAAAATGATCGTGACCGCCTCGTTTGGGATCGAGCCGGGCCGCCAGGTGGCCTACGTGCCACTGGTGGAAAAGGCCTTGGAACTCAGCTCTCACAGGCCATCCAAAGTACTCGTCTACTGCAGAGCCAACATGGTGAGGAACTTTTGGAAGACCAGAATACTTGGTGTCGACATTTTTGCGTCCAAGTACGTATGCAAGGTCCAGAAATGTACAGGTACCATGTGCTAAAGGTTCCAAGAACTTTGATTTCAAAAGCGCCGATGGACACAATTGAGTCCCAAGTCATATGCCAGTATGTTAAAGTGCCTGGAATTTTCTATGAAAATGTGACTCGATGCACGCACCGTTTGTGTCCTTGCAGGAGAAAGTGTCGGTGAGGGGGGACTTGTCTCTGGACTGGGATGAGGAGATGGCGGCCGCGCGGCCCCACGATTGCGTCCCCGTCCCCTCAGACCACCCGCTCTACATCCTGTACACGTCCGGCACCACTGGAACGCCCAAGGTCTCCAAACTGGAGTTTGTGTAAAATAAACCACATTGCATACATACTTAGCAAAAGTCAATTTGCGATTTTTATTTTATTTTTTGTGCAAAAAAACCCCCTAAAAATCAAATTGCACATTATTTGTGGAAAATTATTGTTGCGAATCAAACGTCATTTTGGAAATGATGGAAGCCACTGATGCAATAATTGTTGTTTTTGCCGCTCAGGGTGTGGTGAGGGACACCGGTGGGTGCGCCGTGATGCTGAAGTGGACCATGTCCAACATTTACGGACTTCAGCCCGGCGAAGTAAGTGCACGTTAGCTTATTTTGTGCATGTGTTAGCGTGGCGGCTAACCTGCGGCGGCAGGTTTGGTGGGCGGCGTCGGACCTGGGCTGGGTGGTGGGCCACTCGTACATCTGCTACGGCCCGCTCCTGCACGGAAACAGCAGCATCCTCTACGAGGGCAAGCCCGTGGGAACCCCGGACCCCGGCGCCTTCTTCCGCGTCCTCGCCGAGCACGGCGCCGCCGCCATGTTCACCGCGCCCACTGCCGTGCGGGCCATCCGCCAGCAGGACCCCCGCGCCCGAAGCGGGGCGGCCTACCCCCTCCCCAGGTAGTGGGCGAAATCTCCCGCGCCGCCCTCACATCCGCCCGGGATGCTGCGATTGACGGGTTTGTCCTCCCAGGCTGCGCGCCGTCTTCTTGGCCGGGGAGCGTTGCGACGTGGAGACGCTGGAATGGGCCAAGAGAAGCTTCGGGGCTCCCGTGCTGGATCACTGGTGGCAGACGGGTAAAAAAAAAAAAACAACAACTTCAAACTCACAATTGCGCTCATCCTAAACACTTTTTGATTTTGGCCGATTTTTTTCTCAGTTTTATAGAAAAGTTAAACTAAGACTAAAGGACAAAGGATAGTCAAGAGATCAAATGTTCTGCCTGTAATTCATATCTGTATTGTGATTTGGATGTCACCATTTTGCCACACGTGGTTCTTCTACTTGCTGTTCTGCCATTTTGAAAGCTAATCCGTGCGCTATTTTTGGAGGCGGAGGTGGCCGCTGATGTCATCGGTGTTGCCGGGCAACAAATGTGCGTTTGCCAGCTGTTCTCAGACCTTTGATGGGCAACCGGCGTGCGGTCCCCCCGTCTTCATTGTGTTGCCAAATAAAATGGCCCTTCATTAAAAACGCACGCCCACCGATGGTGCACAATGTTAATTGCAGTGTGAAGTGCACTCACTTTGTGTCACGCCGTCTTTCATGGCACACGTGAGCCGGGAGATGGTCCCTGGGGCACAAAAATAAGAAATGCCAATAAACACAAGGCGTGAGGAAGGAAGGCAGGAGGAAAAAAAGAAGAAAGGTAAAGACAGACTAAAGACAAAAAAAAAGGAACAGGGCTCAAGGCAAGTGGTGGAGTAAAGCAAGGAAAAAGGAAGGAAGAACTAAAGATGCGAAAGAAGGCCTGAGAATTGAAAGAAGTGGAAAAGAGACAGATTAGAAGCAAGGACTGAAAGAAGGAAGGAACGGAAGAATAGACGGGGAAAGAACAGCAGCAGGGAAGGATTTAGAATGTCATGGAAAGACGAAGGAAGAGGAAGGAGTTCAAATACACGGCAGGGAATGACAACAACACAGCATGGAACCATGGGGGAAAGAGGAAAGCAGGACTTCAAGACACATCTGAAGGCAAAATGGAACCAGATAGGAACCATGTCAAAATGATGAGGATTATTATTGTGATTGTTGTTTCAGAGACGGGCTCTCCCATCACATCCACGTGCATCGGCCTGGCCAACTCACTGACGCCCCCCGCAGGCCAGGCCGGCAAACCCGTGCCAGGCTATGACGGTATGATTCAAACCCTGACCACCAAAAAAAAAAAAAAAAATGTATATATAAAATAAACACTGTCTTCATTTTTGAAGTGACGGTGATTGACAACCACATGCGACGGGTGAAGCCGGGAACTCTGGGAAACATTGTGGTAAGGTAAGCGTCTTCATCTTCATCATCGTCATGTGACCCGTTTACTGTCTGTTTTGGCCACGCGTATACCCCACATGGAGCTACTGCCACGAAACATTTTTTAAGGCGTTATTTTAAGAGGGGCAACAGCTGCGGGAGCCATTAAATCTGCTACAGGGACAAGGACCGTTTCATTAATCAAAACTGGGTGTTTTGTTGGCGCTTTGATGAGAGAGAGAGAGAGAGAGAGAGAGAGAGAGAGAGAGAGAGAGAGAGAGAGAGAGAGAGAGAGAGAGAGAGAGATAGATAGATAGATAGATAGATAGATAGATAGATAGATAGATAGATAGATAGATAGATAGATAGATAGAGATAGAGAGAGAGAGAAAACGGGTAAGGATGTGAAGACAAGATTGAAGGAAGCTAAAATGAGACGGCAAGATGTCAAAAAAGGACTGGAGGAAGGAGAAACGAGAAAGTGAGGGAGGACATCAGGACACATTTGAAGGATGTGGAAAAGACCTACTTTGAGATCCTTCTCAAAGTAGGATGTAAGAAAGGAAAACGGGAAAGGATGAGATTGATGAACGGCATTTGAGAGCCAACTTTGAAGCCACAAGAGGACCTGTTGTCATCTATTTCTTGCGTACTGTGTGCAGATTACCTCTGCCACCCGGTGCCGCTTCCTCCCTGTGGCAGAACTCGGATCTGTTCAAGCGGCTCTACTTCACTAAATTCCCGGTGGGTTTGTGGATGGAGCGGTGCCAGGTTTCCCCCTGGTGGACAAAAGCGGCAAGAATATGATTGAGAATGGAACTTACTCACACTGCTGCTTGTCCTCGAATCAGGGCTACTACGACACCATGGATGCCGGCTTCGTGGACCCGGAGGGCTTCCTGTACATCATGTCGCGCTCTGACGATGTCATCAATGTGGCTGGACATAGGCTGTCCACAGGAGCTTTGGAGGAGGTAAGAGTGTATCCCCATGATGCCTCAATGCGTTCGCCTGATTTATGTGGCACATTCGCTCCATAAACCAACGTTATGTCAACGTGCAAGAGAGCCGTCAGAAGATTATTATGATTTTTTTTTTTTTTGCAGTCGGTTTTGCAGCACCCGGCAGTGGCCGACTGCGCCGTGGTGGGCTTGGAGGACCCGCTGAAGGGCCACGTACCCCTCGCCTTGTGCGTGCTCAAAAGCGGTGAGGGGGTGCCCGAAACTGACGAACATCCCCAAAACAAAGCAAAAGGTTTGATTGGGTCTCATTGGTGTCCTCAGGCGTGCAGCAGTGCCAAGAGGAGGTAGCGCGCGAGACGGTGAAGCTGGTCCGGGACACTGTGGGACCCGTCGCCGCCTTCCGGAAGGTTCTTTTCGTCCGCGGGCTACCAAAGACACGATCCGGGAAGATCCCGCGCGCCTCATTGGGAAATCTGGTCAACGGGAAGCCGTACAAGGTACATCCAACATCACCTCCGCGCACACGGTTTCGTTGGGAATGTCGGGTCCTTGAAGGGAGCGGGAGGTTGCTATGACAACCGTGTAACATTTCTACGCAGATCTCGCCCACCATCGAGGACCCCGAAGTGTTCGAGGAGATCGAGAAAGCTCTGAGGTCGCATGTTGCCTGAACTCAGCGTGGCCAACAAGTCAAGTCGAGTTACCTTTCACTTCAGTTTAGCGCAGGTGTCGCCCATCCAGCCTGTTTTCCATGTCTCGCTGCTCCATCGCCCCCGATTAAAAATGATCAGGATCGTTATAAGGCTTCTGCAAAGCTTGCCGACGAGTTGAGCATTTGAACGGGGTGTGTTGCAGGAGGGGACATTTTGAAAACCGGCTGGATTGGGGCACGCCTGAAGAGTTGAAAGAGCGGCAGTGAAGACTCATCTGAAAAGGAGGAAGGAAGAGATGAGATGTAAAAAAAAAAAAAAAAAACTGCAAAAAGACCTCAAGCAATTTTTTAAATGTGAAGTTCTCATAATGATATGAAGTTTAAAATAAGTTAAGCTGATCGTAAATATAAAAGAAGCCAGTGAAAATGAAAACAAAATGTAGCAGGTTCAAAATTTCAGTAAGCAGCTCACAAATTTTAAAAAATGAAGCCATTTCAAATTAAAAATGCAAGCTCAAGACATTTGTTTACATTTTGTACATTTTTTTAAATGAAACTCCATCCACTCACAGTAGTTTATCCTTGTATTTTTTTTTTTTTTGCTCAACACTTACTTTGAGGTTTTTTCACCGACGTACATACGTACAAAGAAGTCAGAAATAAATCAAAAAGTATCCACACAAAATGGAACCATGAGGATGTTCTTGTTCGTGCAAATTGAAAGACTTCCAAAAACAAAACAAACAGAAAGTTAGGTCTCGCTCCCAAGCGTTTTTTTTTTTTTTTTTTAACACACTCACACGCGCACGCTCACACACACACACACACATGATGAGCTGAGGTCATTTTCCCGTTAAGTCACTTAGGGTTGTTCTCGCTCGTGTGCTTGTTAGTCCTCCGGCCACAAGAGGGCAGCGGCAACATCCTCTTATCAAGTACAATATTGGCCCCCCTCCAAAAATGGGAAAAAAAAAGACTTACACACAAAAAAAGTTTGCCAGGGTCCAAGAGCAGCATATTATTTATCTTTGTTTCCACTAACTTCATGTTTGCTCTTTTTTTTTTTTTACACATATAATAAAAAGTCATATTAATATCAATTTACATAACCTACTTTAAATACACAGTACGCTTTCGGAAAATGGCGACCAGCCCGCTGCAGGAGGGAAACTCAACGCCATTTTATTTTTGTGGCTGTGGCAGCTCATCAAAATCCCTGACTTGATCCAAAGTGGATGCTATCGGCGTTGAAAATGCAAATGTTGCACAATTTGAACTTCATTGATTCCAACTTTTGCCAATCAACTTTTTCAAAACAGGTCTCATTGGAAACCTGGCGAAATGTAGAAAGTAAAACGAGTGAGGAACTCAAGGCCGTTTTACTTTTGTAGCTATGGGAGGCCACCAAAATCACCAAACTTTACCAAATGTTTTGAAACTTTACCAAATGTTTTGAACTTGTTTTATTCCAATTTTTGCCAATTTTATTTTTTCTCAAAATGGGGCTCATTTAAAAATTGGTGATGTGAAGAGTGTGAATCACGGAAGAGACTCAGTGCGATTATAGTTTTATGGCAATGGGAAGCCACCAAATTCATCAACTTGACCATAAAGCGAGTACAGCCTCTGCAGTCAAAATGGCCGTTTTGGACATGTCAAACCATATATATCTGCCAATTTGTGCCAATAAAAATTTTTAAAATGGCTTTTAAAAGTTATTTTTATTTATTTATTTTTTTTGAGTTTAGCACCGGAGGGGGCAGCAGGCTGGCGTCCACATTTGAGAAACAGAAGGTGGGCTGGTGCGATAGGCAGAGGGACGAGGGGCTTCTTGGCAGTGCAAGGTTATCCCGATGGCGTAGCCCTCCGACACCCCCCAACCTCACCCACGGGGGAAAACACCCCCAGGTGGGTGGGCCCATCCGGCAGCTCCGTTCAGAACTGGGCCTAAGAAAAACAAAAGAATGAGTCATACGGCTGTCTCCAACTTCGCAGGCCGCGTGCAGCGAAGGCCGCGTTTCTCAGCCGCGTGTGGTTTCCAAATTCCAGAAAGCCGATTCGTAGGCTGGGTCCTTCCACGCCTTCGGAGGCCCCGTGGCCTGCCTCGGCCGTGGTGAATATGGACAGACGTCATGTGAATTTGGACGCCGTGTACGTTCGACTCGCGCCGGAAGTGACGTCACGCGGCCGTGAAAACGCAGCCTTCGGACAACGCGGTTTGCATTTGAACCCAGTCTGTGAGAATGTTGCATGGGGACGTTCTTTTTTTTTTCTGGCCTTGTTGACCGAATTAGTTTTGAGTATTTTCGTGCATCTCAAAATGGCAACGTGACTCATCTGAGCTTGGCGCGCAATAAAGGCGAGCCTTGATCGCAAAGATGCGCCAAGCCTCCGGAAAAAAAAAAGGCTCATCTCATGCCTCGCCTCCTTTGAAATCTGATGCCAAACATGAAGAAGAAGAAAAAAAAAAAAAAGAAGCGGCGGTGGGCGGCCAATGTTGTTCTGTGTGTTACATACAGCGGTACACTTTAAGGTCCATCTCCTCAGCACGAGTAGGTTCTCACCGTGGAGCTGTCCAGGCGCTGAATCGGCAACGCTCCCGCTGTGGACAGGGACAATAGGGGGCGATAAAAAGATCATCATCAGCATCCAGGCGGGCAACAATCACACAAGCAAAGACAACACTTGAGGGCAGGGTGGGCAAAATGGAGGCTGCGCCAGCCACGTGTGGCTCATTTCTTTCCTGAATGTGCTCCAGCGAGCAAGAGTGCTGTCATATCAGGAAAGTAGTCGCAACAAAAAGTTGTGCCTTGAGATGTGATTTTTAATTCATTCCGTGACCACAGTTGTAACTCAAAACACTGAAATGGAAATATCAGTCATGAATTACAGCCTTCCCACCTGCCAAAATATTGAAACAAGTCATTTTTTTTTTTATAAGACACTTTTGATGTATAACATTCTAATACAGTTGATCAGTTGTCAGATTTTGTTCTTTTTTTGCCCTAAGTATCTGTGGCTGGTATTGGAAGTCTCTACAAGCATTCGATACCTTAAAGTAAGGCCTGTATCGGCCGATACCGACTCCTGGTATCAGTATGGCCCATTCCTAAAAAATGTACAAGAATTACATCATTACACAGACGAGTTGTAGCTAATTTTTTTTTTTTGTTTCAATTCAACCATCGTTGTGCTGCTCCTTTTGGCCATCGGGGGCAGTATAAGACAGCTATGTACTGTACATGGAGATTGGAACAACACTGCAACTTGTGTGTGGCATCTTTAAACTGCCATCATCGCAACACAAACCATCTTAAAGTACAAGGCTGTTTGGAACAAAGAGGTGATTGGGGGAACGGGGGCAGGGGGGTTGACCACGACACTCACGGTCGACTTTGACCAGGGGGCAGTACACGTCATAGCTGACCTTAGAACCAATCCAAATACACGTCGTCCAGCGCCTCGTTAAGGACTGCCGAGCGGCCGGAGGAGAACAGGAAAAGACAAGTTTGGCCGGATGCGAGACAAGATGGCGGGAGGAAATGGCGGCTTACCGTCGGGCGGGAGCCTCCGCGAGTGGCCCGACGTGGCGGTGAGACGGAAGCCGGCCGGAAGAGTTTCGGCCGAGCCGGGCATCATGCTGATGCCGTGCACGTCCCGCGGCGGAAACTGCCGCCTCCACGACGGGCCGCGGAAGTCTTTGTCGTCGCACTGTTGTGACACATGGCGATTAATGGCCATTGGACGTTTACGACTCGATCACAAGACGGCAATGAGAGCTGCTCTCACCTCGTCCAGCCGCCGCTCGGTGCCCAGCGCCAACAGATTATTGTACTCGCGCTCCAGAATCTGACGGGCCTGATGATGCAAACGTGGACCCAAATTGGTGGGAGTTATTTTTAGCAGGCGCGGTGGCGCGATCATGGCTAGAGGGATGCTTTTGAACGGGCAAGCCGCGGCGTCCGTGATTGCGTGCGATTACTTGAGTGTTTTGGTTGGGGATCTGGAGGAGCAGTGCCAGGCTGCTGTAGTCAAAGTTGTCGTCCAGGGCGACCAGCGCTCCGTGCACGCCACTCTCGTGCAGGATACCGGCGTAGTCCCGCAGGCCGATACTCTGCACCCAGCGGACCATCCGCTCGTTGCTCCACACCAGGACATCTTGAAGGAAAAATACAGATTTCTTTTTTTTTTTTTCCAGGTAGGGGTTTGTCTGTGATGGAATGGCGCCTTTCTACGACCTCTCATTTCGTGCTGGCTCGTCTCCCGCCGCCGTTCCAACTCTTTCCGGTCGTAGTTGAGCTTCTTTAGACACATGATGCCATATTGTAAACTTGTTCTGAAATCACACAAAATGGTAAAACATGACTCATAGGAAACGGCCGCGTCGTGCATCAAAATCCCGGCGCGCCCGCGACCCTCGTGATGATAAAGCCCAGATATCAATACCGAATCACAGCGACTTTGATGGGTTACCTGTGGAAGCTGTCCACCATTTTGAGATGCACCCTCAGGTCCTTCTTGGTCAGGTGGTCCAGCATGCGCGCGTCCACCAGGCACTCCATGAAGTAGCTGCGGTACTGAGGTAGTCCGAGACTGGGCAGCCACTCGTTGCCGATCCACTCGTGGTTCATGTCGCCGTAGGCAAGCGTCTGGACGACAAATACGGGATGAATGTTTGAAAAAAAATATCCGGGAGAGCGCAAGTGTCCCAGCCGAGGGCGCTCTTGCGCCGGCAATAATCCCGGCAGGCCTGGTTTGTTTTCCCTTACCTGTGCCCAGCTCCCCTCTTCCGACTGGGATTTCTGAGTAAGACAAAGAGACAATTCAATGTTCGTCAGCATGACTGGCTAGAAGCAGAAGCTCACCACAGAAGGGGTTCACATGGCTCAAGGAAAAGGGCGGTAGCGTTAAAGCGTCGCAGGAGCACCGACTGACCGTTTTGGAGGGGGCCGCCATGGTCTCCATCTCCTCGTGGGTCACCCACACGTTGCCTGACGGCTACGAGGGCGGTGCCGCGGAGACGGAGCGGCGATGGCGGGGTGCGGTGGTAGTGGATGTCCAGCAGGAGGCGCAAGCAGTGTTAAAGAAGAAGAGCAGCGCCACTGTAAGCCAACAGTGTTAAAGCATCACAGTCAAGACCACCAAAAGGCCCGGCGGCAAGGGAGGAGGGGTGGGGGGGTGCGGTAGTTGGGGTTGACGAGACTCAACACAACACACATGCACGCTAAAGCCAATTACAGCGAATCCACGATTTATCGCGGCGGGGGGGATACAGGCCAGACCCACCTGTGTTGGGTGAAAATCTGTCATATGGAGAAGTCCACTAGCTGAATGCGAAAGTCAAGCGAAACGCCATAAACGGGCTACCGAAATTAGCAGTGATGTTACCGTGAGTCTAAAACTCGACCATGGGGCGAACAATGAACAGCGATTTAGCGGGGGCAACGCGACGGCGACAACACAGAGCACAAGAAAACAACAACAAGAGACAAGCCGGCTCCTTATTTTGAGGACTCACAGTTCTGGAGGTAGGGGGCGCCGACGGGCTGGTGAGCGAGACCATTTCCTGGATGGCCAGCCGCAGTTTGAGTCGGTGCAGGGGGTTGCTGATGCCGATCTCACGCTGGATCTCCGTGTCGGACAGCGCCGACATGATGGCGCCGCTCTTCACGTTGGCGCGACAGGCCGCCACGTACCAGGCCGGCATTCCCAGCCACAGCTCCAAACGCACGAGAGGCCACAGGTGATTGGGCCCGCTACGACTGGTTTTATCGCTGCCATGCCATTTCATGAGATGTGGAGGCGTCCGAGCGCCAGCTCACCTCCAACCAGGCGACCACGGTGGGTCCGTCCCACTGCGCGAAAGGTAAGCCCTTCCTCCTGGCTTCTTCCAGCAGCTCGTGTCTACGTGGGCAGAGGAGACAGATGAACGCATCACTCAGATGGAGCGCATTTATTTGCCCCCCCCACCGCGACTCTTCATCCCCTACCCCCACTCTCCTGCGGCGACGGTTTTATTTCCCAAAGCACAGCAGCAAAGGGCAAGTGTTTATCATCCGTGATCGCCCACGTGATGCCGGCGGCTTTTATTACCCGGGCGACATTTCTCTCCCACCTACTGAAGTTGAGTGGACTTTGCATGCGGAAGCACAATTCCTCCCCGAGTTAACTTGTTACTTTTTTTTTTTTTTAAGTTTATTTCAATAATGCATCAATTCGTCTTCAAGATGCTCCACTTTGCCTAGTGCATCCCCCCCAGCCCCCCCGCCGCCCCTTCTGCTCCTATACTTGAGTGCGAGAGTGCCAAGCAGCGACTCCCACGCGCTTGAATAAGAAAAAAGTTCTCACCAAGAATATACGGGCATCCTTGATACAATGGATTGTCCCTCAACGCGAACCTGAACTGACAGATGAACTGTGGTCACTTCCTGTTGGGGCAAAGGTCACCCCGCAGTACTTTGGTCTATAAAGCTGGTCGCTTTGGACCAAAATGGCTGGCTTCCTGCGTCTTTTCGCACATCGCTTCTTGAGACCTTTTGGTGGGTCTACTCGAGCTGGACATGTATTCCGAATGTTCTGCGGCTAAATAAAATTGGCTTCGGGGGCCAGACTTGAAATTTTTTTTTTTCCCCCTCAACTTTGACCTTGTACACTCGACTCATTCGAGTTTCCCGTTTCACGGCAAGTCATCAAACGCCGTCGACGTACTCCACCCACATGCAAAGACAACATCTCAAATTTCACGCACCCCCAAAAAAATTCACACAGTATCTTGCAAAGTGAAATCATTCCTGGCACGGAAGGCCGTCAGAAAAAAAACAAAAAAAAAAAAACAGATCAAATGGACACAACACAGCACGGAAAGTGTTTCCAAACGCAAGCGCTTTGGGTCTTCTTCCATCCAGCACATGAGGTCACAGCTCATGTTTGCATGTTCAGCTCGGGTCTAAGAATGCATGACGACTGAACATAGCTGGGGAAAGGGAAGTAAGGAAACAGTTATGAAAAAAAAAAAAAATCATATCGGAAATCATAAACCCAAAACATACCCACACACAAATAAAGACACAAAAATTGGAGCGGACGGCATTCCAGGAGTGAAAAGCAGATCCAGCTGTCAATCAGTTGTTAGAAGGAAGACGGGGCAGGGAAAGACAGAAAGAAAGAAAGAAAGAAAGAAAGAAAGAAAGAAAAGGAAAGAAAGGAAGGAAGGAATGGCCTTCTCCGAGGAGGGGGACGAGAGAGCGAAGACAGGACACGATGTATGACGGTGGAGGTCAGCGGTGCGTCCTGCCCACTTACCCGCTTTGTTAGAGGCGAAGGGAGAAGAGAGAAAAAAGTACAAAGCAATTAGATGACATTTCGAGCATCCGGCACAGACACACACAAAAAACAAAAACAAAAAAAACCCAACAACCCTGACTCAAGTCTCGTGCGTTGGCGGGAAGTCAAACATCGTTGCTGCATTTCTCCAGAGAGACCCAAAAACAACAACAACAACAACAACAACAACATGGAAAGCCGTTTCAGCGTTTCTTGCACGTCCTTAATATTCAGCTTAAGGGTCCACGTGCAGTCATTCTCCGCGTCCGAGTACACAGACCTTAAGCCGGACACGACCGATACGGAATGACGACTCCAACAGCAAACCAACGACGACGACCAGAGCACAGCGATGGAGCAAGATGCCGAAACGGGAAGTTGAGGAGCAGGCAGCTAGCTGGCCGGCATGCATGCGTTGTGCGGTGGGGGAAGGGGGGGGGGGATGCAAAAAGGTGGCGATCGTGGGGTCGGGCGCTCTCGGGCCCGGGCGCCGCCAAGACGAAGTCCGTGCGGCGGAAACAGCAGAAGAAGAGCGAGGACGAGGAGGAGGAGGAGGAGGAGCGGGACGACCACATGCGAGGCAAAGGGCATTCATGGTTAGGCAAGGCAAACCCAGCGAAACAATCACTTGACACGGTCCACCTGCTTCATCGAATGATTTCTCAAGGCTTTTTTTGGGCGCACCAACTCACGATCGACATGCCGACCAAATTTCACGTTCCTCGGTGAAACGGGCTCGGGGTGGCGAGGATCAATGCAAGTGAAATTGGCTGACAAGCAACCCCAAAGGGCCGCTACCAACCAAAATGGCGGCCGCCCCCACCCTCGGTGCCGTTTCAGGCCCGGCTTCTTGATACTTTTTGGTGCGTCTACTCAAGACAAACGCGTCTTCCGAATTTCATGTCGCGAAGTGAAACGGGCTTTGGGCGGCGATTTTTCAAGATGGAGGAGGGGGGTGGGCGCGGGGGGACCTTCTGCAAACGATAACAGCATTCTGAAAATGGAACGCGTGGTCTTCGAGCGCAACTCTTGTCAATTTGAGAAACGGTCAAGATTGAAGGAATGGCTCGATTTCCCTGCGGCAAAAGCTTACTTCTTTCTCAAGCGGCGATCCTTCTCAGCCTGCGCGCCCAGCTTGCCCGGCCCCGCGTCCTGGCCCGCCACGTCCGAGTCCATCATGGTGGCTGCGGACGAACGGCAGGCCGCTCACGGATGAGTCGTACTGCGTTTGATTCGGATCGGCCCGCCGAGGCGACCAACCTTGCGGATCCAGCATGACGTGCCTGTGCGCCAGGTGCGCCAGCCGGCCCTTCTCCTTCTTGCCGAAGAGGCGGCCGATGGACGACTTGATGCCTTTCTTCTTGGGCTGCTTGTGCAGCGAGTCTTGACTGCTGGCCACGCTGCTCAGGGGGCCTTCCGCTTCCAGGCTGGAGAAGGAGGCACAGTGCGGAGAACGCGCTTCGGGTAGCTGTCTCAATTCGAGTATTCAGAAGTTGAGACCGTGGGAGATTTCCAGGCGGGAAAACTCAAAAGGCGTACCCTCGGGCGTCGTTGTGCGAGGACGACGGGAGGGTGCGCGTCATCCGGGCGGCGCGCGGCGTGGTGGGCGGAGATGTCTCGCATTTAATGGTGGCCTTGTCCTCGCGCCCGTCTTCTTCGACCGCCGCGATCTGCTCGGCGGATCATCAAACCGTCAAATCCGAAGATGTCAATCAAAGCCGACAGTGAGAGTATTCGTGCGCCGCACCTTTCTCCTGTGCTTCCGCAAATCGCTGGGCTGTCGGGAGAGACAAAGAAGGCACGAGCGCAGACTTTTGTCACGAGCTTGTTTTTCCACGGTCAGGAAGAAGGGAAGGTTCGTGGAGCAGGCTCATACCGTACCAGGGTCATGACCCCCATGCGCTCCATGTCCCGGGCGGGGCTGCGGGGGTCCAGCTTGGGGGTGGAGTGCCCGCTGGGCGGCGAGGAGGACGCCAGGGAGGAGGCGGTGGCCGAGGCGGTGATGGAGGCCCCGTGGTGGTGGTGGTGGTGGTGCATGCGGGCCAGGTTGAGACCCTCCAGGCTGACGCTGGCCACGCGGCTCTCGATCTCCTCGGCACGCAGCTCCGTCGACTCCTTCTCCTCCTGGATCAGCCTGCGGGGGGGAGCCCGCGCACGGCTTCAGCATCCAAAGTCGGACTCCTTTTCTCGGAGAAGGCGAATAGCAAGGGTGGCCGCATTCCGAGCGGCGAGCCGCCACAAGGGGGCGGGCCGACCCACCGGATCTCCTTGTTGATGGCATCCAGCTGCTCCTGAAGCATCATGGCCAAAGTTTGTGCGTCGGAGTGCCCGCTGGGCGAGAGGAGGTCCATGGAGCTGAACAGCGTCTCCCGGTCGTCGTCGTCCATGTCGGACATCTCCGTGTCGCTCTCAAAATGGTGGCCGCCGCCCACCACGCCCAGCTGCTGCGAGCGCCACTCTTGCTCGCCCAGAGACTTGGCCTGACAAACAAATGCCAAGGCCGTGACTCTGGCGCCTCGAATCAAATCGAAGCGGATCGTTGGGGATGAGCACAGGTTTGTGAATGAATAGTTTGCTCGATTTTGACCGCAAAAGTGTCCGGATGGAGTATTTAGAGCTATTCCAGCAAAATTCTTCTCCTCACCTTGGTTTCCCGCAGGCCCACGCGACCTCGCCTGGGCCTCCGTATGACCTTGGCTGAGCGGTAGTGGTCCGACTGGGTCTCGGCCAGGGAGCCCAGGGAGAATCGGAGCTCGCCCGAAGTGTCCAGGTGAGACCTGCTCAAGAGTTGACGCTCGACATTGCGCAATCGAAACGAATTGAGGCGCGACATCGAATGGAAATGGGGGAGGGGACGGGGGAAGACCCCCCCAAACAAAAACAAGCAGCCTAACCGTGACATGGTGGGCTCCGTGAGGGATCCCGCCCTCAACCTGAACTGGTCCAGCTCCGACCGCAGCTTTTCAATTTCCTCGGCCAAATGCGTCTGCGAGCAAAAAAAATAGTCAGACAGCGTCTATTTTTGAACTCCGGTCATACGCCGAACTCGATGACGATCACCTTCTCGTGTAAGGACTCCTCATACTGCTTCCTGTAGCCCTCCGAGTCTTGGATCAGTAAATTCTGGAGGCAACCCCCCCGACCCGCCCCCAAAACAAAAAAAAACAAAACCAAGGTGAGGAGAAAACGAGGAGGCAAGTGAGAACGCGGTCAGGAGGGAACCTTCTCTTCCAGCGCCGCCATGCGTTCCTTCAGGTGCAGCTGCAAGCGCTCGTTGGACTCGGTGAGGAGGCGGTCCACCGTGTCCGAGAGCCGCTTGTTGTGCTCCTCGTTCATCTTCTCTCGCTGGCGCGCCTGC
>NW_017806067.1:328541-343538 GCF_001891065.2 Hippocampus comes | reverse complement strand
CCCCAGGGAGAATCGGAGCTCGCCCGAAGTGTCCAGGTGAGACCTGCTCAAGAGTTGACGCTCGACATTGCGCAATCGAAACGAATTGAGGCGCGACATCGAATGGAAATGGGGGAGGGGACGGGGGAAGACCCCCCCAAACAAAAACAAGCAGCCTAACCGTGACATGGTGGGCTCCGTGAGGGATCCCGCCCTCAACCTGAACTGGTCCAGCTCCGACCGCAGCTTTTCAATTTCCTCGGCCAAATGCGTCTGCGAGCAAAAAAAATAGTCAGACAGCGTCTATTTTTGAACTCCGGTCATACGCCGAACTCGATGACGATCACCTTCTCGTGTAAGGACTCCTCATACTGCTTCCTGTAGCCCTCCGAGTCTTGGATCAGTAAATTCTGGAGGCAACCCCCCCGACCCGCCCCCAAAACAAAAAAAAACAAAACCAAGGTGAGGAGAAAACGAGGAGGCAAGTGAGAACGCGGTCAGGAGGGAACCTTCTCTTCCAGCGCCGCCATGCGTTCCTTCAGGTGCAGCTGCAAGCGCTCGTTGGACTCGGTGAGGAGGCGGTCCACCGTGTCCGAGAGCCGCTTGTTGTGCTCCTCGTTCATCTTCTCTCGCTGGCGAGCCTGCGGGAAGGGAGACCGAGGAGATGAGCAACGCTCGGGAGAGTCGCCCGCCGCCGCCCCCTCCCGCCGAGCTCGTCGTGGTCGTCACCCGTAGCAGCTCCTGGTTTTTCTCCTCCAGCTGGCATTCCAAGTGGCGCATGCGCTCCTCGATGTTGCCGTGACGCTCTTCTGCCTACAACGCACATCTCGTCTCAGCGACATATCTGAGGCTCACACAAAAATCAAAAGGCAACATTTTGCACCTTGAAATTCGACATTTCAACAATCTTTTCTGGAGAAAGGCACCTCGAAATTCATTTGCAGAAAAATTCCCAAAAAAATGTGCCCTTGACTTGGCGACTTGAACCAAAAACGGACCATGAAATCAGTACTTCAAATTTCCAGGGAAAAAAAAAACCCTCTTCCAAATTCAAATTTCCCCGACCAAATTCGAAATGAGCATGTGAGGGGGGTGGGAAGTTAAAAGCGAGCAGATTTCTCTCAATTCCAAGAAAAATGCCGGAGACTTTGGGCGTGACGCTTTCTTCTTTGAAGGAAAGGACGTTTTGCAAATGCGCGGCGGCGCTTTTGGGCGTGACCTTGGTGAGCGCGGCAATCCTCTGGGCCAGCTCGGCCTCCACCTCGGGCAGGGTCTCGGCCTTGCGCATGGTCTGCTGGAGCTTCTGCTCGGCCAGCTCCAGCCTTTCTTGCAGCTGCCGGTTCTTCTCCTCCATCTGCGCCGAGCCAAAGCAAAAGAGGAAGAGGAAAGGCGCTTTGGGGGGAAAAAAAGCGGCGACGGGGGTGCCGCGAGACCCCCACCTGCCTGAGGAAGGCCTCCTTGTTGGCCAGCTCGTTCTCCAGCTTGTCGTTGATGTCGTGCACCGACGTGGACTCGCGCTGGGCGCTCAGGTAGCGCTTCTCCAGCGTGACGATGCGCTCCTCCATGTCCTCCTTCTGGCACATGGCCTGCAGGCGAACGGCGAATGACGAGATCTGGAGGCGCTGGCCAACTCGGGCCAAATCGGTCGGTTCCGGATTTGCCCCTCAAAGGCCGTGCGCCTTCGTCACCTCTTTGATGTCCCGCTGGTACTTGTTGTTCATCTCCTCGGACTTGATGAGGTCCTTGCGGGCCGTCTCCAGCTCCTGCTCCACTTCGGAGACGCGCGACGACAGCGAGGACATGCGCTCCTTCATCTGCGCCAGCTCGTAGTTCTGCTTCTCCAGCAGGTCCTGCAGCTCCACCACTTGGCCGGCCTCACGCGCCGACTCCAGCGAGCCGTTGGAGAGTCGCTGGGGACGGCAACAGAAGTGAGCGCGCCGCGCCACGCGACACGACGGGGGCGCCGCCGCGGCAGCAGACCTTGCCGCGGACCTTCGGCTGCGCCTCGCCTCCCTCCGGGACGTCGTCGCCGGCTTCGCCCGACGCCACCTTCCTCTGGATGTGAGCATTCTGCTCGCGTAAGGCCACGATCTGCAGGCAGGGGGCGTACAAGCGTGATGAAATAGCGCCGCCCGACTCGACACCGACGCCGATCCTTGTTCGACTCCTTTGATTATTCCCGAGGTTTCCCTTCATCTATTTTGTTGTTCCCCCCCCCCCTTTTAAATGGAATTTGACTTTGGGAGTCAGCCGGTCTTCCCTCAAACGTGTCCAGTTGGTCAAAATTGTCGCGCTAGCAAACGTTGACAACTTTTCCTACCTCCTGGTTGGCTGCCGTAAGCTCCTCCTCCAAGGCGGACACCCTCTCCAGCGACACGCGCAGTCGCTCGCGCACCTACACCGGGAAAAAGAATCGTCGGGGAAACATTTGCTCCAACAAACAAACAAACCACTAATTTTCCAATTTCCGTTTCAAAAAAAAAAGGTCATTCAATCCGGGATTCGCCCGAGCCGAGCCACGCGTGACCGAGAGCGCTTTTGAGATGGAGCGGGCCATGTTTGTGTGGTGCACCTTCTCGTCGAGGGCTTTGTGGTGTTCAAACAAGGACTTGAGGGCCTTGAGGACCTCCACCTCGCTGGAGACGCCGGACGGCGACTGCGCCTGCCTCTTGACCACCGTCATGCGCAGCGAGCGCTCGTGCCGCGACACCAGACATTCCAGGTGCTCCAACAGCAACTGCGCACAGAAGGACCGCTCGTTCGTTTTGGGTTTTTTTTTTTTTGTTTTTTTTTTCTTCCCACCGCCATCGTTTGCAAACGCGGGAAGGCTGGAGCGCACCCTGGTGTTGTTCCTCTCGGCCTTCAGCTCCGAGATCTCCTCTTCCTTCTCCAGCAGCTGCTCCCGGCAGGCGTTGAGCTCCTTGGTGAGGGACGCAAACTCCTAAACGGGAACCAGAGAAGATCACATGTCAGGCAGACGGCCAAAACACGACCGCGGGGGGGATGAAGAGGAAGATGAGCCGCACCACGTCGGCTTTAATCGGATAAAAGGGTCCCGGGAGGTTCCCGCTCGTCACATTACGCCGATTCGATTATGGAGATGCAATCGAAACGGACGCTCGGCCCCTGAACTTGTTTCGGGCCTGTTAGCGAGAGCGTTGCTCGGCGCGGGATGCCACCCGACCGCAAGCGACCTCAATTGCGGGGGCCGGAAAGCAAAGCGTTTCACTCCACTGTCGACCCCTGACGCGAGTTTGAATCCCAAAATAGCTGGTGACCTTCGCCCAAAAAGCCCAAGACCACAACACAAGTCTGACGTCAAAAAGTCAAATCACCACAAGTCCGCCATTCCCAATTCTCACGTTGCCGTGCGGACTTGCCAGCTTCGGCCCCTTCGCCCGTCGAGTGGGCGAGTCCAATGGTCCCCGGCAGCGCTCAACACACGTTAGCGTCACGCGGCCCCATGCGAGCGATAGCTGGCATTTGGGGAAAGGTCTGAAGCGGGAAGGGAAAAAAAAAAAAAAAAAAAGTGGCGCCTTCTGCTTGGGGTTCGCCAGCTTCCCCTCTGGGCGGATACGGAGAGGCGGCGCGCCACCAGGAAAGCCTCCTGAAAGCTCGCAGCGCTGCTCAGTCGTGTGTCAAGAGCTGCCAACTCCCCCTCAAGTGCCACAGTTGGACGGGCAAGTGGCCCAAAAAAAAAAAAGGGACTACTGGGAGAGGGGGTGCGCCAAGCCCCAAATCGGAACGTCGAAGGGTGCGCCGTTTACAAAGTCGCGGCTGCGACGCATATTTAAGATAAAACGAAAGCCTTCCCACACAGGTTTGCCTGCATATTCAAGACATGGGTGTGCGAGGGTCCCGCCCCTTTTTCGTTGACACTTTTTGCTGGCTTCCTCATAAAAAAAAAAAATAATAATAAATAAATAAAATGCATTTGAAACAAAATCAATCCCTGATTGAGAAAGGAAACCGGAGCGCTTTGGCCAACTGGCACGGATGATTTGACGTCTCTTCACGACGACGCCTCGGGGAGAACAAAAAGCGTATCTCCTCGTTCGCATTCCGCCGCTGATCGCCGTGGCAACCGGAGCTCCGTTACCATGGCGAAGCACGGAACCTCTCTCTGTCCGACTTGAGTTGGAAGTTGGTCAGGAACGTTCGGAGGGCTTCGCAAATTTTCCGGGCCCACGGGAGACCAAAATGAGATGACGGCCAAGGATGCGGTATCGGTCACCGTCGGGAGTACCGAAAACTTCAAATTAGGAGTCTATCTGCTCGATACCGATAAGTGGTATCGATACTCGCCCGTCCCAAGTTATTCCGGGCGGGCCTCCCTGGAAATCGAGCACGAAAAGATCTGAACGATTCCCACGAGCGGTGGAAGCTTTTGATGCTATGTTAGCAAACGCTAAGCTCATTGGGTTTCATGGCAAAGAGCGGATTTCAGTGAGGCCACAACCGAAGCCGAGAGAATTTCCCCTCGGAAGTCTTCTTCCAATTCCATCTTGCCATTTCGCCGGCTTAGCCGCTCCCTCTCGTCCTGGCAGACATCCACGGGCGCGGCCCAGGCGGATCGTCTAGGAGCGCTCGTCTTTGTCGCCACGGCAACAGAGGCTTGAAGGGCTGCCGGCTGCCCCGCCTCCACCCCCCACCATCCATGGGGTGACGTGTAGTTCGGGGCCGATAAAATCATATTGTGATCTTGGCTTTCGTGCAGTGCACGTTGCCATGTTCCAAAATGAAGTCCACGTGCAGGTGAGATGCACAAAATCTCTCTTCACACCTAATGAGAGATTGATCCCAATCAATCTATCCAACAACACCTCATCAATCAAACAAGAGTGGGGGGAAAAAAAATCCATTTTCTTCATCACCCCGCAACGCTTTTGTGTCACGGGCCACCAAATAAAAGAGCCACGGAAGAGCAAGGCCGATTTCCTGCTTCGGCAGTGTGGCCGCCGAGAGCCTCCCGCATGTTCTTTCGTGATCATGTCGCCCTCTTCAAGTCGGATGGGCTGATGTTGTTTGTTTTGGTTTTTTTTCCCCGTTTTTTTTTTTTTTTTAGCAAATTGGAATATCATCGTGCTGATCTTGGAAGGGTTCCGAGTTTGTACAGTTCGGCTAAGATAACGCTAGCGGAAATATCGAAGGAATGTCCGAGCCACTGCAGGGATTCATACATCCGCTACAATGCTAAATATTTAGCATCGCGAGGACGACATTTATGGCACAACGGAGGGAGGGTGAAGGGGGGGGGGCAGCGGTTCTTGCAGTGGAAAGCTCGCTCATCCTTTTAATCGCGATGGAATCCAAAGTGGGTCAAACTGCATTGCCCATCTGCCCCGCGTGGATTTTAAACACTGATTAAAAAAAAAAAAAAGATGGAAAATAGGCCAAAGGCCTCCTTCGTTCGGTATGCACAGTCAAGAGAGCAACGCCGCATCCGCAATCACACGCGCGTCATCGTCACGCAAGCAAACAAAAAGGTCAAAGGCTTCAATCGGCGGCTCTGCACGCATCGATCACGTCTGCCCTCATTTGCGCGCAGGCACCTTTGGTTCCAATCTGTGACGCGTCAGGCGGCGCGAATGGCGGCGCTTAACGGCCCGCAGCGCAAATGTCAGTCTGACGCGTGCACGCTTGATTGACGGCTGTCAGACACGGGCATTTGGAGTTCAAGGTCGAGGGATGTTTTTGAAGCGCTGCCCCCGAAGCATCTCGGGTCCGTTCAAGGCGGCGCCGAGAAATAAATGGAAACGCGTGCGGGAGCAAAAGGATGAAAACACACACACCAAATCAAAGCGTCATAAGTCGGGCATGTACAGGTATTGAGACGGCCTCTCGATTGACAGATTGTCAATTTTTAGCAAAACGCAGAGTTTCGTCTCAAGAACATCCATTAGCTTAATGCTAACGTAGTCCACTATCGGTACTCGACTCAAAAGCGATTGTTTGTAGAATTCAACGACAAGATGGAGGTGCTGCGCTGTGGCGGAAGACATTGGTCTCCATCAGTGTCTCCCCCCCCCCACCCCCCCGGCGGGCGGCATTTGCTGTGTGCAAACAAGCTGCCGTGACAGAAGCGTCAGCGGCGTGGGATTGTGCAGCTGCGTCTCCACAGCCTCCTCGGATTCGGGTTTACGCCCAACTTTGGTGCCCCGTGTGGGAAATCGGCAAATATTCCATGATGAGCGGATTCCTTTGACGACGACGATGACTTTCCGTGCCGCACGAGCGCCCCCTTTTTAACCCCAAGACACCTGAGACGCACCTGGATGAGAATGGAGCAACTTGTTGGGGGGGAGGGGGTTATGAAATTGAGATGGGGAGGAATGCCAACTAAAATAGGCATTTGGCCAATCAATAAATGATTTTTTTTCCCTAATCGCGACGATAAAACCAAAATAAATGTGATTCAAATAAATGCAAATCAACACCAACATTTGCATTTCAAATGCGTGAATAAACACAGAGATAAAAGATGGCCTCAAACCAAAAAAATGCAATTAAAGTAACACAAACAGAAAATGCTGCAAAAATGGAAATCGTTGAATAAAATGAAAAATATCAAACGAAAATAACGTGTCACCGAAAAGAAAAAAAAATAGAAGCCGACAATCAATATGTCATTGATGCACGCAGGTGGCGATCAACGCAACCAAGTTTCGGAGTGCCGAAGCCTCCCGGAAGCTCCAAGAACGCACTCATTGCGCCGCACGAATCAGTCGGCGTGATCGTTTCCGGCAGCTCTTCGAGATAGCCGCGTGATGAACACGCGCAAGTGTCCCCGATTCTCCTTCGCGTCTCATTTCGTCAGGCGATTCGGAGCCCAGAAGTCACGTGACTTGCCTGGAAAGTGTAGAACCTGGTGCCGTTGGGCGGGTGCGCCTTGGGGCAGTTGGTCCCCGCGCTCACCTCGGAGAAAATCATAATCCTCGCGACTACAACAACATCCCAATATCAGGGCATGACCGCCGCCGAGCAAACAAAAGGATCCCCCTCACCCCACCCAAAAAAAAGAAAAATAAAATCTCCACAATCAGCACGCACGAGCGCGCGCTAGGCGGCGGCGCGCCCGAGCGAGCCGCGCAGCATCCGAGAGGCCGGAGAGGAATCGCGCCCATCGGGCTGCATGGTGGCGCAGAGACGCACCGCGGCTCGGACTGCAACGGCGGCGGGTCTGCGCGCGCGTTAAGCACGACCCAGCAACCGGCAGCCACCACCCGCCTCCCCCTCTCTGCTCGCACCCCCCTCCCCACACCCTTCTTCCTCTTCGCGAACCAATCAGCTGCGAGAGGAACCACAACAGACGCAGTAGAAAAAAAATAATGAAATCAACAACATATGCACGACTGCGATGAATCATAAAAAGTGTCGGACAAAGACTTTCCAACCGACACGCACGTGACGTCGGTGATTTTCGAGAAGGGCAACGAAAGAAAGGCTGTCGTGTGCACGCCACAGCAACAGGTGGCGCCAAAGACACAGATTTTGCTCTGAGCACGTTGACAGTCGGTCCAGACAATCAAAGAAGAAATACTAATATCGACATTAAATACATATGCCTTATATATATTCTTCAAAAAAATAAAGAATTGCTTAAAGAAAAAAAGAGGCAATCAGGGGAGAGCCCCCCCCCCCCCCCCCCGGTCTTATTGACGCCATTTATCTTGGAGGAGTTTCTGGCTCATTTCTTCATTTGCAGCAAGTGCAACACACCCCAAAAAAAAAAAGTTTCCTCCCACCGCTGCTCTCTACTTTATTTGCAACTTGGGCCTCATCAGTCTTGCGATTGACGACTGGCAGGAGGAAGAGAAAAAGGAAGAGGAGGCGATCTCATAAGTTCCTCATTAACGCCCCCTCACGAAGGAGAGCGCTCACATTAAGAAGACACACACACACACACACACACACACACACACACACACACATAACAGGAGGGCTTTGTGCCAGCAAGTATAACAAGATTTGGAGATGAAAACGCAGAGAACTTGGACATAAATCACCAAAATGTGGTTAGGGAGCCTGCGCAAAGTCTAAGTTACATCACAGCAAAAATAGGATGTGGATTTTTGTCACGAAGACTTTCGGGGGGACATGAGGGAACAGGTAAGGGGAACAATGTTCCTTTGCGCAGTGTTTCACTGTGCTCTATGAATCAAGCTGAGTTGAGTTTTGGTTATTCCTGCAGTGCTCACTAAAAGGCAGTTTGGGAGACCCGAACTCCGAGCTAAAGGTCAATTTGAATCATTGGGCAGCTTGGGGCGAACTTTCAAAGTCCGATGGCGCCCTCTTCGGGACAATATTGGTATTGAACAAAATACTTCCGCTACTTGACGACGTCAAAAATAATCCAATTGAAAAATTTCGCTTGGTGGAAGAAATTAAATTTTGCACCACGATGCAAAGTGTCAGAATGTTTTGGGGAAATGGTGGACGTCGTGTTCTCCGAGGAAAAGAACTCTCCGGACTGTTCTGGACGCAAAAAAAAACAGCATCCGTAACGGGGTGGGGCTCTGCTCGTGCTAATGGCATTGGGCGAATTTACACATCTGTGAATTAGTTATTCTTCATAAACAGTCTTCTAAATTAATCTCATATAGAAAAAAAATGCAAGTACGTACAGAGATGTGGATTTTTTTTTTCCCAAGACATTTGTTCGTCCAACAGAAACGATACGATTGGTCTGCGTGTAATACCTCGTCTGGTCACTGGATAGCAGCATCCAACAGGATGACGAACACACGCGGATGCTTTCAGCTCTTCTAAACATAAAACGTTTTTTTGGAAAAGGAAAAAACAAACGAAAAGATGAATGAGATGAAGGAGCTTTATTCTTGTCTCATCTGTCAAAGTGTGTTTAAAAAGAAAACAGATTTAAAGTTAAAAATATCTGGTGGATCACGGGTGTTGCTATTCTTAGATTCAACATTGAACATTTGAAAGATGGCAGGATTTGTTTTCCATCAAAATAAGCTGACGCCAGCCTCCAAGTGTGTTTTGAAACGGCGGTCATGCTCATGCACGCCAGCCTATGGTCTTCGTCTGGCTGCCGTTTGTTATCAAAAGACTGTTTTGGCCTCGAGCTCATGCTAATCGTGTCGATCCAGCTTGCGTGACAAGCGACGGCTGATAAAAGTCATCTTTGTTTCGTGCCTCCAGTTGTCATGGGTGCAACGCGTGGCTAATGCTAAAAGAGGACAACCCGCGCGGGCTGGTCACAAAATCAACTGCAAACGCCACAAAAGTAATGCTTTGCCACCAACTTGTTGAAGCGGGCAGAGGAGCGTCATTTTGACCAATCGAATGCTTTGAGGAGTTTCATTTAGATGAGCGTAAGGGCCTTGCTGCCATGATGTGGCATCTTAGTGTCAAGGAACTAGGTTGAAGTGAGTTGAAAAGTTCCACTTAGACAAAAGTAGTGCTTTGCCCCCAGCTTTTGGCATCTGACAATTCTGCAAAACTTAGTTCTTTGTGGCAGGCCTCGGTCCCTATTAGCGGGGTTGACTCTTTGTGGGGCGCGCCATAAATCGGCGATGAGGAAAGTAGTAATTGGTATTTTACAGATTGCAAAACAGACACCAATCTCACACTTTTGGTGCCTTTTCCCCGAATCAAATCATCAGTAAGATATTTATTTTAAAGGGTAAACAGGGTGAGCGTCCATTCCTTGCAAAAGTCACCGTTTTTTATCTTTGGTTGCTTCTCACCAGAGGCAACGTTTGGTCGTGACCTACTTTTTTTTTTTTTTTTAACTGTCACTCACGCGGCCGTGCGTCATGCTGCTGCCTCACTCGCACACGCCAGAACCTTCCTCTGCGCTTTCATAGTCTTATCTTTCCAGCTAGCCGATTAGCGCGCCAAGGTGGCGTTGACATCCATTAGCCCGGAATTAACGGCAGCGCAAAGGCCCGCTGATCCATTAGCTCGACAGGAAGAGGCCGGCGAAGTAAGAGCTGATGATGTGAGACTTTTCTGCCGGGTCGTGAGCAGCGCGCCGCTCCGTTCAGCGACAAGTGGATTTCGGTGGCTTTCTGCCGAAACGCTTGGTGGGATATCGACGAGCGACATGAGCGGCGGTATCTGAATTGGGAAAGCATTCAGAAGCAAAGGTACAAGAACCTCCCTCTTTTTCCGATCCCTTCTAGCTCTTTGCGGCCAAACCTGTGATGCTCGCGTGTCGCCGCCGAGTCAAGGCCCTCAAACGCCTCTTTGTCGGGGAAAACAATGGCAACATTTTTCTAAGTGCTGTGCGAATGACTCGCTGCTGCGGTGAACCAGTTGCCACGGGACTACAACATTTATGCCCCGCCCCCACCCCACCAAAAAAGGCAGAGAATGTTGAATTTTGACTGCTTTTGTTGTCCGCGTCGGCTAAATGATTCCATGTGTATTTTATTCCAAAATTGTGACTCGACCAACGTGTCGACCGTTCTTTCAGAAAACATGTCACAAAATCAATTTTTCTTACGTGCTTGTTTGCTAAAAAACCAATCGTGATACACCCAAATGTCGAGGCTTCTTTCCAGAAAAACGTGACAGTCACTCCAAGATTGTTTTGCAAGGAGGCTTCTCTGCTCCGCCGGCTCTTTTGCGTAAAAAAAGTCCGAGACGCTCGGCTGCGTGGCCAAAATGCCGTCGTGAAGGAACAGACGCTAACGTTAGCCTTGGCCCAACCAGCCTTGACCAATTGCTCGTAACGGCCTCCAAATTGCTTGATGAGGCATCTCCTTTCCCCGCGGCTTGTTACTCTTGAACGTTTATTTGTTTGTTAGCGTTCATCAGCAGTCAAATGAGCGCGGGGCCGTTTCCCATCTGTTGTCGCGCGAGACCGAGCTAATCGACGCGTTCGGGAGATGCGACGCCGACATGGCTCTCTAATTGCCGGGCCGCTAATTATACCCTGTTCTTCTTCTTGAAGACGCGGGAGGTGATGCGGCGATACGTGGGCTGAAAACTCTCTTGAAAAAGGCAGCCGGGCGGCCGCGATTAGCTTCGGTTTATCTCACGTCAATTAACGACCGCCCCCAGCTGGCGCTCGGCAAAACCTGTTCGCGGCAAGCTGGCAAACACTTAATTGTGGCGTGTACAGACAAGAGGACTCTCTGCAAAGTCTACTAACGACCCAGGCTAAACTTAGCTCCCCCCCGCTTGTAGCAAGAGAATGAAAAAGCTGGCCGTAGGTTCAATCGGCAAAAACAGAAGGCAAATTTGTCACTCGTGAAGAACAGTCAATCGTGGGGAGGATTACTCCATTATCTCCTGGGATGGGGGGGGGGGTTGTAGTCCCTGGAGGAGAGTGCAAATGAGAGAGAGAGAGAGAGTCCTTGTCCTGTCAGCTGCTGGCAATGACATCATGTTCTATTCCTGGCATTCAAGTGGAGCATTGAGAGGCGACGAGGTTAGCAGCGAGGACCCGGCGACGGATCCCAGAGCAGCTCATCGTTTCCCGGTGATCACTTTGATAGGCTAGCGTGTCAGGTTTTCCAGAAAATCATTTCTGAGCACGCTCCAGCACATTGGAGGGAGAGCGACAAATGAATGGGATGCTTTCTCACGGCACACATGACGAGCTCTCGTCACGGCTCCAGATTGGGCCTTCTGGGCCGGGGTTCAAAGTTAGCGTTCACGCCGTGCTCTGCCCTGCGCGGCGCAAATTTGCAAGCGATTGGAAAAAAATCTCTAGGCTGATAAAATGGTTGCTCCAAAGCAACATCCAGACTGCCTCCGTTTTAGCAGTTTTGGCTTCCTGAGACTTTTTCGTGGGCCAAACTCATGACAGACACGCTGAGCACATTTCACATTGATAAGTCAAACCGGCTCCTTGAAGGCCCTTGGCGCGCCCCCTCCCCCCTTCCAGTACAGTCGGAGGCTCAGCCGATTGCCGCGCAGACCTGCGACGGCGTGAAATCGTACAAGCGAGCCTCCGCTGGCGTCCTCGGCCACAGCGTCTTTATTTCAACCTACCGGGCTGCGCGGCGACATTTGCACAGATGTGTCGCCATGACACCGAGCTTCCGAGGTCGAGCCGGGACAACGGCGCAAAGAGGATACGAGCGCCGAGAGCGAAAGGCGGCACCGAATCTCGCGAAAAGTGGCATCGCGGGAACCGCTCGATAGCTACTCGGACTCCCAAAATGGACGCGGGGGGGGTCTTCCTACCTGCGGCAGGGCGGAGCTGAGCTGCCTCTGCAGCGAGTCTCGGTCGTAGATGATGTCCTGCAGGTGCTGCTGGGACAGGGCCAGGCTCTCCTGCGTCTCCCTCAGCGTGTCCAGCAGGCGGTCGCGCTCGTCCAGCATGTTGACCATCAGCTGCTCAAAGTGCGAGTCCGGGTCGGACGAGCTGCTCTGCGAGCCGCGCTGGCTCAGCGCCGTGTCCTCGCTGATGGTGGGCATCACCTCGCACATCATCTTGCCGCTGAAAAGCAAAGGTGCGGAAAACGTCAAGCGGGGCGCTTTGGGGTCGCCGTCATCTGCCTAAACGGGCCGCGGAAGACGTCAAAGGAGGAGGACGTACGGAGCTCTTGAAATGCGAGGGGCGAAATATCAGTCGGTCGGACAACCCAGGAGCATGAATGGATTTAATGCCGAGAGAAGCGTTGCACTCTGACCTCTTCTGAACGCCCGTCCCTAAATCAAACAAATTAGGCTGCGTCCTCTCAAGCTAATCTTCCCCCGACTGCCACGTCGAATACTGACAGCGCGACCGACAGGGCTGGCAACCGCGAGCATTTCCTACCCGAGAGGCGAGCGTGAGAAGCGTATTCGGCCTACATTTGGCACCGGCGGCGGAGCCTCGGTCACGGGGAGTGCAAAGACATCGCAGGCGGCGCTGCAGCCGCGCTAAGCTGGCAATCAGACGCCGGGAAGCCGCTTAAGACGCCGCCCTCGCGCCATCCCCGGTCCTGGCCGGGCTTTGGTGTCGGGCCCGTGTCCCGGCGGGTTCCGGCAAGATTGCGAGACGCTCTGGCGAGAGTCCCTCCGTCTCGCTATTCGGCCGCTAACGTTTCAGCGGCGGAGCGGGCCGGCTCGCCGAATGTCGATTGCGTTCCAAACGGATCGGTAAGGTCAAGGGTAAGGTCAAGGGTGCTCAGCCTCGCTCTCTCGAGCAATTCAACAAGAGACGGAATTTTCAATCAATCAATCAATCAATCGATCGTTCCATTTCGGTCATCGTCTGCTGCCCGAACACCAAGCGAGTCAAGATTTCAATGCTGACGCAAATTAATAAGAGAGAAACATCAGTCGACCTTCTGAATTCAGAAGGTTGTTTGTTGTGCATGAGGAACATTTGGCACGTGCTCATCAAAACGGCCAAAATGCCAACGCTAATTAAAGGGCCCCAAAGATCAATCAATCAATCAGTCTGTCCCTAAACGAAACGTGGGACGCGCCTTGTAAATCAAGCGGCCACTTTTTGATGCTCCGCTGCCCGAAGAGGCTGCGGAAGACGTCAACGGTGAAGCGTGTTGAGATCAGAATGCCAACACGAATTAAAGGCCGCCAAACACCCGCCAGTCACTCGGTCGGCAAAGGAAGAGCGAGAGAAAGAGAGCGAGGCAGAGGCGGGCATTTGAAATCAATCGGCCCATTTTGGACGGGCCCGACTCGTCAACTGCTTCAACGGACTGCGTCAGATGACAAAAAGAAGGTGAAGCGGCACTCGGTGGAGCGCGCCGCGCCACGTGAAACCTCACTGGGGAGGAAATGTTTTGGGGCCTCCTCTCACGACACAACATCAGCTACGCTGATCGTGTTTTCAAGCGTGTGTGTGTGCGCCTGTGTGTGTGTGTGTGTGTGTGTGTGTACTGTATTCATGAATGGAGAGGAGCAGATTGTAGCGAGCACTCGCAATGATTCAAAAATGCGCCGCTTGCCAACAAACAACCTGTCAAGTCGCTCCAGTCTCATCCTCTCAAATACATCCTCCCCTTGATTTTCAATCAAAGCGAACAAGCTTCGCAGTTCTGCCTCGTCTTTAATTTTAACCGACAAACAATCGGAGTCTCTGTGTAGCCAGTGTGGAAGCGTAATTCCCACAAAAGCACGAGGACACATCACAGGAAGCAAACACACGCATACATGCACAAAAGGATTCAGCACTTGGTGTGTGTGTGTGTGTGTGTGTGTGTGTGTGTTTTGACTGAAAGTGGCCCCAATATTTGTGTGTGCGTGCGTGCAGCGGCTATGCAAGGCCCACAAATGTATTGGGACACTCACAAAAAGTGAACACCCGCACACACAGTAATTGACGTGCGGGTGTTCATTCTAAAAAAAAAAAAAAAAATGAAAAAAGGACATCGATGCGGCCTTTCAGTCTGTGTGTGTGTGCGCGCAGGCGCGTGATTAATGCACGTATGACAAAAGCCTGTCAGTAGAGCGTGTTTTATGTCTGCGTGCTGCTTGTCATGACGTCTCCCGTCGGCCCGCGGCCATTGACCCTCGTGTGCATGTGAACGCGTGCTTCATGCGGGGGCGTGTTCATTCATCCAAACCGCCCGACGGTAGAGTACGCGTGAGTGTGTTTGCGTTAGGGGGGGGGGCACGCTTGGCTATTGTCTCAAGTGCATTACATCATACCACCAACCCCCCTCCTCCCTCCCACCAATGTCAAGCACGCACACAAGGATGCACACAATCACCTTGGCGATGTAGGTCAGTAGCGCGCTTACCTTCTCTCCGTGCGCGTTCACGATGCCCGACGCTCAGCTCGTCTGCAGATCGGGCACGCACCTCCTTCCCGAATCAAAAAGGCATCGAGAAAGGAAAAGGAAAGCAAAAAGCGAGCTGGCCTCAGTGGTGCTTCCGCGCGGCGTGACGAAGGCGCGGCCGGCGCGCTTCCACTGCCGCCGACGGCCCCCCCCGGGGCACCTTCTTCATCATCATGGGTCACGAACGACGTGCCCACGACGACATGTTTGCCGCGGCGCTTCACGGACAAGATCTCGAGGAAGAAGAGGAAGAGGAGGAAGAGGAGGCGAGATGGAAGAGACCATTGAGAGCCACGGGGGGGAGGGC
>NW_017806067.1:327640-328486 GCF_001891065.2 Hippocampus comes | reverse complement strand
CATCCCTCCCCCTCCCCAAAAAGAACCCATTCATTTTCAAGAAACGCCATCGATGCGGACATGCTTTCTGTACCCGGAGAAAAGCCACGCAGGCGCGGGGAGAGCATCCAAAGTTCACACAGGAAGGCCGGGGCCCAGAATCGAACCCACAACATCGGCACTGTGAAGTGGGCCGTGCCGCCCATTTAGTCAAATCAGGAAATACAAAATAACCCCCCCCCCTCCCCAAATATTTCAGTATGTCTGAAATATAGCGTGTGAGCTTGTTTTTGTGTGCATTCATGAAAATGTTTCAAATGTCTTCTTTGAAGAATAAAACGCACCCGCATTCAATTTCATGAACACGAGACGGACCGATGTGTGTCTTCCTGTTGCCACGGCAACAACCCTTTGTCCAACATGCCTTTTCGGCTTCTTTCGTCAGCAAGTTTCAAGTTTTTTTTTCCCACCAAAGAAAGAAAACGCATCCAAATCGATCCATTGAATTATTGACGTGCTTGCGACGTCACTGTCCATGGTGCTGAAACACGATTCGGTGTCATTGTTTGCCTGGAGAATCGGACAAAATATACCCGCTTTTATTTATTTATTATTATTATTAATCGGCATCATTTGATTTACTTTACGGCCACAATCATGTCATATTTCAACCTTCTGGTGTGAGGTCATGACAGATTTCCAGATGTTGTGCAGGGTCGAAGTCCTGTTGCATGCAGTCCTGATTGGCCCGAGCGGGGTTCCAGTTGCCAGGCAACCAGGCAGCTGCTGCCCAAAGCCCACAGACGGCCCTTAATGAAGATTTTTTTTTTTTTTTTTTTTTCCCCCCCCCCCTCCCCCCCCGCACCC
>NW_017806067.1:307354-307485 GCF_001891065.2 Hippocampus comes | reverse complement strand
GGGGGGGAGAGGAGGAGTCTTAAAGTTGCAGCTGTGCTTTTCATCCTCATTTGGGGCGTCGGCCAATCAGGAGCCGGGGGACACTTGATTAGGAACGCCCTCCCCACCCCCCAATGCAGATGCTGCCTCGA
>NW_017806067.1:292536-307106 GCF_001891065.2 Hippocampus comes | reverse complement strand
CACATCCCTCCCCCTCCCCAAAAAAAACCCATTCATTTTCAAGAAACGCCATCGATGCGGACATGCTTTCTGTACCCGGAGAAAAGCCACGCAGGCGCGGGGAGAGCATCCAAAGTTCACACAGGAAGGCCGGGGCCCAGAATCGAACCCACAACATCGGCACTGTGAAGTGGGCCGTGCCGCCCATTTAGTCAAATCAGGAAATACAAAATAACCCCCCCCCCTCCCCAAATATTTCAGTATGTCTGAAATATAGCGTGTGAGCTTGTTTTTGTGTGCATTCATGAAAATGTTTCAAATGTCTTCTTTGAAGAATAAAACGCACCCGCATTCAATTTCATGAACACGAGACGGACCGATGTGTGTCTTCCTGTTGCCACGGCAACAACCCTTTGTCCAACATGCCTTTTCGGCTTCTTTCGTCAGCAAGTTTCAAGTTTTTTTTTCCCACCAAAGAAAGAAAACGCATCCAAATCGATCCATTGAATTATTGACGTGCTTGCGACGTCACTGTCCATGGTGCTGAAACACGATTCGGTGTCATTGTTTGCCTGGAGAATCGGACAAAATATACCCGCTTTTATTTATTTATTATTATTATTAATCGGCATCATTTGATTTACTTTACGGCCACAATCATGTCATATTTCAACCTTCTGGTGTGAGGTCATGACAGATTTCCAGATGTTGTGCAGGGTCGAAGTCCTGTTGCATGCAGTCCTGATTGGCCCGAGCGGGGTTCCAGTTGCCAGGCAACCAGGCAGCTGCTGCCCAAAGCCCACAGACGGCCCTTAATGAAGATTTTTTTTTTTTTTTTTTTTTTTGCCCATGCCTCTCACGTCCTGCAGCTGCTGCGGCACAGGTACATGCAAAGAGATGAACGCGCACCAATTTAGCGCACCTTTCTGTGTGTGTGATTGAGACCAGGCCTTCCAAGATCCGAATGTTTTTAATGTAATTGTTGAAAAATTCATTAAAAAACATTGGGGGGAGGTGAGGAAAAAATAAAAAAAAGGGTATTCATCAAGAGAACAATGAAAAGACTGAAAGTGCAAACAAATCGATGAAGATGAAGTTTGAGGTCAAGCTCCCAAAACTCCTCTTCGTCTTTTTCCCGCATGTCGTCAGCATCATCAATAATTCAGAGTGGCGAGCAGCAGAGGATACGCCAGCCGTAAAACCACAGCAGACAATTCCTCCCTCCCTCAACCCTTCCTTCCTTCCTTCCTTCCTGTTGTGTTGTCTGCGATGTTGGAATGAGTCATCAGATTCACGAATTCTTGATTTGATCCGAAAGAAGACGATGCCGCAGGAAGTTCCGACTCATTATCGCACTGGAGGTCAGGTGAGATCGGTCAAGATTTTAAGAGAAGAAACGGTCAAACTTTTTGCAGAATTAATTACAATGAAAGGTGACTTTTCAAGGAGTAAACCCACATAGAAATGTTTCCATTTGCGAAAAATGTGCAAAGACGCGCCATGTTTTTTTTTTCTTTATTTTGCATGAAGAATGGCTCTTGAAATCATCCAAGGCCATCTTCGTGCTGCTTTCCAATGGCGGCACGGAGGGTGATGGAGGAGGCGTATCCTAGCAACGAGAAGCGGGCCGAGTTGTTTGGTCACAGTGACGCCATGCAGACTGGAACGGGGTACAGTACACGCCCCCCCAGCCCCCCCCCCTTTAAATTCTAAACCACTGTGCATCGTCACTTTGCAGGACATGCAGCCTCCGTAACCTGGAAAAGTTCAAGACAATTGGGGATTTGAAGAAGCAAAGCAAAAAAAACTTTGCTGAAGGAATTCCAAAAGAGACAATGAAGACGTGAAATGTGAGCTTACGCTGCCCTCTTGTGGCGGAAAAACAAAGTGACGCAACGCAGCCAGCCTCAGCAGACAAAAAATGGACCAAAACTTTGCGCGACTTTTGTTGCTTTGAACCACACCCGACGACTACGAGGCCCATTTTACAGCACGGATGCCCCGTTTTCACACTTTTTGTGAAAGATTTAGCAACGAGTTGAGCGTGGAATGCAAGGCCGCACATGGTGAGTGCAAGCGGGGTCCCTGCCGGACGCCTTGTTGTTGTCCCAGTTTGTGCAGCTGCCTCGCGCCACCTCCTCCTCCTCCTCTTCGGTGTCACACACAAAAAGCTTTTTAACGGACGGTTTGTCTCCGAGGCCTGGGGGGAAGCTCTCGCTTTGTCCCCCCCACCCCCACCACCCCCCTCGGGCGGAAGAGCCAATCAGTGACCGAGGAAGTTCGGAGGCACAGGGAGGACTTGGCGAGGGATTGCGAAAGTTCGCTGGTCTCGGCTTTATTCCTGGCAGAGCGTTGCGTTCAGGTCAGAGGCATGAGGCAGAAGAAGGACGACGACGACGACGACGAGGCGGTGCACCTGCGGCGAGAGATCGGCCTGGTGCCCGCCGCGTCCTTGATCGTCGGCACGGTGGTGGGCAGCGGCATCTTCATCGCCCCCAAAGGGGTTCTGATGAACAGCGGCAGCGTGGGCCTCTCGCTGCTGGTGTGGACGCTTTGCGGGGTGCTTTCCTTGTTCGGTAAGAACACCCCCGTCAATCATTCGGGCGACACCCCGTTTAGCCGGAGAGCTGCGGTCGATGGGCATGGCGGGAGCCAAGCGCTGAACTCTCGCTGATTCGCTTCACATCTTTTGGCAGCAAACCAGTCCGGGTCTGGCGAACCGCTCCGAAAGTCGTTTTTTGGAACGCTGTGTGCCAAGAGACCCGGCACAAAAGCTCGCTCTCTCAACGGCAGCAAACTGTAGCAGTTTGAAGTGAATTACGAGCGGTGCACTCTCCTGATTGGCACGACGCCAAACCAAATGGGTCTCGCTTCCCTTTCCGAGTGCCTCAATGATTGAGTTCAAGTCGAGCTGCCCGCTTTTTTGTGTGTGCCATTATTATAGGAGCGCTGTGCTACGCTGAACTGGGGACCACTTTCACCAAATCGGGGGGCCACTACACTTATCTGCGCGAGACCCTGGGGCCGCTCCCTGCCTTTTTACGCCTGTGGGCGGAGTTCCTCTTCATCAGGTGGGTCTTTGTGTGCAACAATCCCTTCCCTCTGATTCAGGAACGAGAGAATGAGTCCGAAATCCTCGACTCATCCCCGACTCCGCGCATGGCGACGACAACGTTATCCACGATGAGAAAGAACTTTTTTTTTTTGCCAGGCCGGCCGTAGCATCCTACGTGTCACTCGCCTTCGGCCGCTATGTGGTCGAGCCCTTTTTCGCCCCCTGCGAAGCCCCCGCGGCGCTCATCCGACTGGTCAGCCTGCTGGGTGTGAGTAAGTGCCTCCCGCTTTCCTCCGCCTCCACCGTGCGTCGCTGCCGCGCTTTTCCCCACTCGGCGCTTTTGCGGCCGCAGCGTTCGTGGTGGCCGTCAACTGCTGGAGCGTCACCGTGGCCTCCCGCACCCAAGTCACCCTGACCTTCGTCAAGACCTTCGCCCTGGTCCTCATCATCGTGCCCGGCGTCATGGCGCTGGCCAAAGGTGGGCGGCCGGAAAGGGGACTCGGCTTCCGGCGAGACTTTGAAACGGGTCGTTGCTCTTCTCAGGGAAGACGGAGAACTTCCGCAAGGGCTTCGAGCTGGAGGCGTTGACGCTGGACAGGCTGCCGCTGGCTTTTTACAACGGCCTGTACGCATACGGAGGATGGTGAGCGCGCGCACGCGAATCAAACAAATGAGCTCATGAATCGCCCTCAAAATAGCCTCGGCTTTATTTAACCGAGAAAACTGACCTCAGAATGACACCCGGCCGGCGCTGACCTCTTTCTCTTAGGTTTTATCTCAACATGGTGACGGAGGAAATCATCAACCCAAACAGGTAGCGTGTTTCTCTCACCCGCGTCAGTTTGGAAAACCACGAGCAAGTGTTGTTTCAGGACCATCCCGCTGGCCATCCTGGGCTCCATGCTGACGGTGACGGTGCTCTACGTGCTGGTCAACGTGTCCTACTACACGGTGATGACGCCCGGCGAATTGCTGGCGTCCGAAGCTGTGGCCGTGGTCAGTAAGAAAGCGCACCCTTCAATGAAAGGCTCAGTGGCAAAGAGTGACATTGAGGACCTCACCCCGGGTTGCGCGCGTCCCCGCCGCAGACATTCGCCAACCGCGCTCTGCAGGGGGTGTCGGCCATCATTCCCCTCCTGGTGGCGCTGTCCTGCCTGGGAGCCCTCAACGGCGGCTTCTTTTCCTCGCCCAGGTGGACTCTTCCTTCTTCTCAGAATAGTGCAATTCACAAGGGCCATGTTTGATTCCGTTTTCAAATGGGTCAGCTCGCCCGTCTGTCAAAAAAAATCGATTAAAATGGCAACCGTCACAGGACTTGTGTCTTACCGATGCCGAACGGCCGCTTGTGTGTCAGGATGCTGTTTGCGGGTGCCAGAGAGGGTCACTGGCCCCGCATCTTCTCCATGATTCACATCCGGCGACACACGCCGCTGCCGGCGGTCTTGTTGCTGGTAAGGGCGGGGCAAACGCTTCCCAGAGTCGGGCGAGGCGGCGGGCCGTAACGTGCGGCTCAAACTGCCCCCCAGTACCCGTTGGTGGCGCTGATGCTGATCACCGAGGAGATCCAACACCTGATCAGCTTGGCCTCCTTCGCTCGCTGGTTCTTCATCGCCCTGGCGACGCTGGGGATGCTGGTGCACCGCTCCCGCTTCCCGCGGCTGCCTCGGCCTTTCAAGGTCAACCTTTGGAAATGGCGAGCGGGCTCCGTCCCCGCCGTCGGTCGGTCGGTCTGCAACGCAAACTCACCGGTCACGCCCATAGGTGCCCCTGGTCATGGCCGTCACCTTCACCGCCGTTTGCTTCTTCATCGTGGGCCTGTCGCTGTACTCGGACCCCTGGAACACGGGACGCAGCTGTGCCTTGACGCTGACCGGCGTCCCCGTCTACTACGCGGCCGTGCACCGCTCCCGACTGCCGCCCAGATGGAGGCGCCTGCTCGGTGAGTGGCGCCCCCACACCTCACGTTGAGCAACATGACGTGACGACACTTTCTCCTTTAAATTCGCATTGAAAGGCAAACGTTCTTCTCAGGCGGGCAGCCATCTTGCCTCAAATGGACAGGCTATGAGTGAGTCAGTGAGTGCCGGGATACCATGAGAGAAAGCACACAAGAGTCATTTACCGTAGTAAAAGAGAGAATAGTACAAGTTGGCAATCGGTAAAGCATAAAAAAAAAAAATGTCGACGTCATACTTGGAAATGTGATGGGCGGCCATGTTTGTCTGTGACTCTTCTCCTCAGATTACTGCAGCAAGCAGCTCCAGATTCTTCTGGAAGTGGCCCAGCAGGAGGTGAAAACCTACTGAGTACAAAGCAATTTTTGTGCCCACCCCCACACACACACATTCCATCATTTTGCTCGAGGACACGCGTCAAACTCACGACATTGTTTCTTTCTGTGTTCAACAATCCAAACCTTTCAATAAACTTGAGAGTAAACGCGTTTCGAGGCACCAACGCGTTTTATTGTGCTTCTCTGTACTCTTGAACACAAACACAATCCCAACTGCTGGTAACACCAAGCGGTGCTCTTGACGGCGCCGTGCAATTGAAACGGCTTATTGCTAAACAGCCCGCACCGCATTCCAACCCCCCCACCCCCCCTCCAAACCGAACGGAGGACCCGCAAAATTAAATAAGAAAACGTGCAAATCAATACCCAAAGATATTTGTCGGAACAAACAAAAGTGTCAGTGTGGCAGTTCTTCAGAAGAACAAAAAGCGATTCCGAGCGCTGTCGAGCAGGCATCAGAATGATGAAAAGGGTCAATGCAAAGACGTCGTTTCGTCTGTAAAGCAAAACAAAACAAAAAAAAAAGGGGTCCAGTTGGAATACGCCAAGCCGCCTGAAAGCGCGCTACTTGAGCTGCGGGATGAGCTCCGACAGGCTGACGTCGGCCAAGCCCAGGTCGCCAACGTCGTCCAGGCCGAAGCTGAGGTCCACCAGGATCTTACTCAGGCTGTCGTTCAGGGTGTCCAGCACCAGGCCCTCGGCGAGCAGCTCTCCGGAGCAGGCGCTCGGCAGGCCCGGCGGCGAGCCGGCCGCGGCGTCGGAGAAGAGGGCCCAGTCCTTGAAGGGGGTTCCGTCCACGCTGAAGGCGGTGTAGTCGTGCGGGGGCGCGCGGGCGGGCCCGCCGGGCGTGCGGATGGGGCTGAAGTCCAGCGTGCTTTGGCCGCCGCTGTCGGCCGTCGGCTTGCTGGGCGTGGAGGAGGCCAGGCGCCGGCCCGCTTTGATGGGGGTCTTGGAGGAATGGAGCCACCCGTCCGGGAGGTCCGGCTCGGCGTCCAGGCAGGTGGAGGAGGTGGCGATGCCCGAGTCGCCGTCCGAGTTTTGCGAGTAAACCAGCAGCGGTTCTTCGTGCCGCGTGCGCACCAGGCGCTGCTTCCGCCTGGAGCCGCCGGCTTGCTGTCTCCGGGCGGCCATCTTGGGGCTCCTGCGCTGGGCCGTTGGGCGCGCCCGCCCCTCCTCCGGCTCCACTTTTGGCACCTTGGCCCGCCGTGCCTCATCCTTCACGTGGTCACACGCAATCGGCACGCCGTCATTCGTGCTCCTTCTTGACGCGATTGACGTCGCCGTTTTGGAAAGGTCGTGTTCCTTCGTGACGTGAATTGAAATGCCATTCGTGAGTTACAAACAAAACATTTTGCGAGTTGCGATATGGAAACATGTTACCTTTGGAGCGTTTCTGCGCCTCTTGGCTTTGCAGAGGCTGCTGGCTGCGCGCCGAGCGGGAAGGCCGACCGCAGGGGTCGAAGGCGGACACACAATGGCGCTGAGGGGGAGCTGGACGGGAACCAGGTAGGAGGGCGCCCGCGGGAGAAGCCGTTTCATCTGCTTTGATGAGCCTCAAAAGGAAAAACAAAAAGGAAATCAACTCACTCTTTTGTCTTTTTTTTTTTTAATAGTGTTTGCAGATCAAACTCACCAGAGCCAGTCGGTGCTTTCTTGGCAACAGGAAGCGTTGGCTGCTATTGTTTATTGATGTTTGTTTTTTTTTCCCCCAAATCAACAGCAGACAGGTAAGAGCCATTGCTTTGACAACAGACTTCAAACAGGACCGAGCGACTTATCCATTTGATTTATTTGCCCAACTGTGCTGAACGTTCCCCCAAAGACAACCGGGGCAATCTTGTGATTTCCTTCATGGCCGTTTGGTTTCGTGATTGTGCTCATCAAGAGCCTTACGGGTGAATTTGAATACCGAGAGAATTTAAAATTCAATCCTGGTTGGGCCTGTTTCAAAGCTCGTTTGGTATCAGGAGAAAGAAATCAAGTGAATCCCAGAAAGGTCAAATCATAAATGGCAAAACTGGTTTTGAATTTGCTTTTGTCGGAGGAAGGGGGAAGAAATCTTACTTGGCGAGGCGATGCCGGAACAGGTCGGGCAACAGGGGCTGCCACGGGGTTGCATCCGGCCTGCGAGAGGAACATCAATGATTTTGTTCAAAAAAAAAAAAAAAAAAGATCAAATAGCCACCGATGCTGTGGAAATGTGTGTCGGACCGTGTACACCTGATCCAGTGTGAGCCCTCGATTGGCCTCAGGCCGAATGGTCCAGAAGGACACTTTCCCATCGGGTGACATCTTTCGGATGAACATTTTATGCAGGGAGAGGTTATGGCGGACGGAGTTCTGTATTGGGGTGGGGTAAAAGAACAAAACTGCAGCGGACGTCGTGTGAATGACGAGACGGCGCAAAGAGGTCGTCGGCACCTTCCAGCCCCGCCTGTTCTCGTCCCTGAAGAAGTCAAAGTGTTGCTGGAGCCAAGCGTAGATCTCCTTCAAGGTCATGAGGCCGTCCTGCCTGCTGTTGATGGCAAACTGGATCATGGTCATGTAGGAGAAGGGCGGCTTTATCGACCCGCCGTCTCGGGGGCGGGAAACGGGGGCGGTGCCGGTCTGCAGAAGGTAAGGAACGGACAAAATAGGGATTATCTTGAAATGATCACAGCAAAATGAATGGAAACGGAATGAATTGAACTCGTCCGTTTCCATTTCTCAACGGATTCACACGCAACTTCTACAGACGGCGCGCGGTGCCCGATACGCAGCTGTTAGCTTGTAATGGAGCGCTGGAAATAACCTCGGGGAGTGAGCCGCATGCTGCTTCAGGCACAGAATGCAGCGTATGAGGTCTTCCTTCCAACACGGCGGCCGCAGTCCGGTTCTCCTTATCGGACTTGTCGTCGGCGGGCGCTGGCTGGAAAGCATCGCACCTTTCCAACCACTGCATGTTGGTGAGGCTGTCGTCGAATGGGCAGCCGTCGTCTTGCTTTTTCGCTGGAATGCAACGGAGAATGCAGCTCAGTTCAGGGCAATCATTCACACGGATTCTACAGACAAAAAAGCAGACACGAGTGAACCAAGATGTGCTAACCACTCACCCGCCACGCCACCCTACGCATCAAAAATGTTGCAGAAGAATATTTGGATGCATTTTCCCCAGCTGTATTATGTAGACTATATGGAATCAAAGCACATTTTGACGGCCAAGTGTCTATTTGTGGTGCAAATATTAAATTCCTACGTTGTTTCACTTCTGTGAATGCTGCGGTCCGAGACACTTGCTGTGCAACCGCGCTCCCCGGAAAGAGGAGCTCCTGGGCAGTCTTGTTCAGCAAGCCTGAGTCCAGGCTGCCGCTCTCACCCAGGAGGATAAATTTGTTGGGCCCCTGGGCGCCGTGCTCCTTGCCCTTGACTGTCAGCGCCTCGATGACGCTGCGCAGCTCGGCCGTCTTGGGAATGACCACCAACTGCGTGCCGGGGAAGATGGGGTGATCCAGGACGCGCACGGTGTCCGAGAATCGCTCAGAGGAGGACGAGCGCCCCGGTTGTGCTTGGGACGAATCCTGACTCACGGGAGCGGCGCTCTGCTGAAAGGGCAGCTTGCGTCTTTTGAGGATCAGGGGTCTCCTTGGGCTTCGTCTCATGATGAACCAGTTGCACAAAATCTCCCACAGATAAGCTGGAAAAAGACCATTTACAATCATATTTTAACGTATAGTTAACCTTCGGGGTGAATTGTTTGTGTGCTATGGGTCTGGATTTGCTTTTCATGCTTACATACACATTTGTACTTTTCCTTTTATCTGCGTCTTTGATGTTAACAGACTGTCAAAGGGTCAAGTTATGTAATGCCTACGGATAAATGTTATAGTATATATTTTTTTTAACATCGGAGTCCCTTTATTTCAACTGTCTTCATTGCTAAAGCACATTTAGCTCATATTTTATTAAATATGCATCCATTTGTGTCTCAATCCTGCACAATGTATGACAGTTCCGTTAAGTACTTGACGTTTGGTGCTAATGCTAGTGTCAAGCTAAGACCTAAGTGACGTTTAAACATTTGCCAACAATTGTATTAACTTACTGTCCGCGAATGTTAGTTTACAGAAGCAATGGAAAAAATATATACATTCCACCAAGGACGCGAAAAGCAGAGTTCTGTCTATTGTTAGAAGGCTGAATGTGATCAGAAGAGACAGCTCGGCTAACTATGCAATGTAACTCCAAGCAACAGTTAAACGGGGTTTCGGCCTCACCTTCACATTACGGCGACAGCGGAGTTTCTTTGGTAGATTATTCCTTTTCGCCGAACTGTAAAAATAAATACAAATAATTAGGACAAACAATGACACAAACGCGCTTTAGTGTTCTTGACACGAAGCCTCTTTCTTCGTTTTCAACAATTAACGTATTTTGAATTTGGGCGCTGCGCGTGGAGCAGTCGTGGTTCTTGTCACGTGGTTTGACAGCCACCCAATGGTGGCGACTTTGGGAATGTGTTGGCCAATCGGATGTGAGATTGGAGGACAACCGAAGGGACGTTGTCTCGAAACTGCAGCCGGACCAAAAAGCAGACGAAATACAGCACGACAAAATAACTGATGAAGATACATCACATTAATCTCATCAAAGCAGCGAAACAAAAGATAACGTTGAAGCGATTTAACTTTAAGGCCCCGTTCTTTCTGTCAACAAACGTATATTTGAATGTTGGCGCCTCTCGATGACATAGTTCTGGTCACGTGGTTTGAGAGTCAACCACTACCAGCCGCTCAGGGAAATGTGCTGGCCAATCGGATGTTGAAACTGAGCGTAAAAGGAAGTACCATGGATCAAAACTCCGGCGAACCGAAAAGTTGAGCAAAAGAGAGGAAAAATAACTGCGAAATGCACGTTACATTTTATGCAATTCCCACAACGAACCAAAAGAATGTCCATTTTAAGGTGAGTAAACGGAGTTAAATACAACAAAGAAAGGTGTCGTCTGTGTAGAACGTGGCGTCCCCCAAACTGTAATCAAGGCGATGCTCAAATGTCATTTTGAAGTGAACGCTCACTCAAATTAAGACACTTGATATCCTTCAGGTCTTCGGATAGTTTCTCTTTTGATGCCTCGCAAAAGCTCCAAGACCGCGAAGCCTCCGTTGCTGTTCGCCGAGCAGCCCGTGTGCGGCGCTCGACTCCCATCCAGTCCTGAAGTCCGGGCTGCTTTGCATCCCAAAGAGTTCTTCCCTGAGGCGCAAGCACGGAGAAACCTCAGCTCCTGGGTAACTTAACATGCATGCATGCATACGTTTTGTGGCATGTAGTTATACTTTTTTTTTTTTATAAGGTAAACCCACAGTTTGACGCGTCACTGGAGGCCGCAGCTCCCACGGTGAGACGCGGCCGTCACAGGAGGTGCATCTTGGACAAGAGCATACGGGACACTTGCAGCCTGGTGTCCAAGAAGACCATCGGCAAGTTCCCCCCGCTGTTGTTCCAGTCTAACGGGCACACTCAACATCATCAGGCGAAGACGTTTCACATGAGCCGCACACACTCTGGAGGACGTGGGTTGAAAAGTGTGGCATGTCAACAGGATGCACCAAAAAGGCGAATCCTGAAGAATCAGGACGATGGCGCCCCATGTTTTTCTTCCTCCAATCTGCCAATCGAAGAGGGAACCTCCATCTGTGTGCCACCTAATGTGGACACCCCAAAAGTACAACTACAAGGTGCTTGTGCCTCCTCTTCCACATCCTTCTCCTCTTCTTGTTCTGCACTTTGGCTCCTCGCCCAGCCATTCACACCGCCACGCTGTCAGCCGCCTGACATGCTGGTACCGGACACGCCCGAACGCGACTACAACCTGAAAGTGACCTGGAGGAGGCGGACGTGGTTGATGGGCATGTTGGAGGAGAGAAAACAGCTGGCGGAATGCAACAAACTCATCACCAGCTAATACTGACACATGTTACCACTTCCGTTGATGTGTAAGACATCCATCCCGATTATTTTCCAGAGCACTCATCTTTATGAAGGTCACAGCTGAGCTGGAGCCCACCCAAGAAGGGCATTGTCCAATTGCAAGGGTACACGTGGACAGACGAGCATGGACACTCATATGCACAGAAATGGACAATTTAGGGTCTTCAAAAAAGCTAAGAGGCTTATTTTGGAATATGGGAAAAAAAAGCGCCCTACCTGGAGAAACCACAATCTAACATTTCGCAGTTTGTTCAGTATTTTCTCGAGGGGGTCCCATTTTGACATCATCATATGGTACATGCGTTCTGCTTTCTGCACCCTGGAACTGAGGCAGCACTGGGTGCGTTCCCTGCATGCATAAAATTATGTCAAATGAATCATGACATGTGTATGGTAGATGTTTCAGAAATACTTTTGATGTAGTTTCCCTTGTATTGTGTATTATGTCAACTGTTGAATAAAAGCAATTATGGAACACCAACGGTGTCCATTTGATGTTCAAACGATGCATAGCAGTACGCTGAAGAGGTGAACTTACACCCAAATCACTTGTAAACGTTTTATTTGTCTCGCGGCATCAAAACGTACACTTTGTGACTGAGAAAACAAACGCGACGAAAACTCGCGCAGACGAACTACACTCGCCCATTTCCGCAGCAGCAACCAATCACACGCGGCCTAGCTGAGCCATCCGCCAATGTGGGCGCGCCTTGTTAGCGCGTGCGGTAACTAGGGACGGGCTGGCTCCTCGGCGAAAAAACGTCTGCACGAAGATCTCCCTTAGCAACCGCGGATAAACATGAGTTACTACAGCATCAGGTAAGAAGAAGCCACTTTATGCTCATCTTTTATATGTTTCCTGAGCAAGAGGAAAGTCGCCATGGCTACGGCGTACTTTTTGTCACGCGACAAACGAGCCAAGCGTAACTTTTGAGAGGAGAAAGAGACGACTTGGGCCAATGCTACGTGCTAACGGTAAAGAACCAGCTATAAACGTCCCGTGGCGATTAAAACCTTAGCGGCCAACGTTTGGGAACTAAAGTGAAGGCGACAAACCCACAACGTAAATGCGAGTGCGTGGTGTCTAACTGTGTTTATTTTTTTACTTAATTTGCCGTGTTGGATATAACGTTGCAAAAGTGTTTTTCATGAACGACATTGCACTTAAATGAGTCATACAAAAGAGGGGGTGGGGGCGTACTAGTTTATGCATGTTTGAGCTCTCGCGCCTGCTGTGTTTAGTTTACAAGTGCGTTCCTGTGAAGCAATGTCTCTCACACCCAGACCCGCGCACGCACGCACGTACGCGCACACACACTCTAATATGAATTTCACACCACAGCAACGAAACAGCATGGGGGAGAGGTCCTTGTTTATCATACCGTCTGCAGTCATGTTTTCATCAATGAAAATGTACACATTGCAGCAAGGGTTACGAGCGTGCTAATGTACATGTGGGCACCCTGGCCACCCGACTGAAACATTTGTGGCTACACCCTTGCTCGCCGATCGTCCAAAGTCAGCTGGGAGAAGCTTCAGCCCGCCCACAAAAGACGACAACTATTGTAGCAAATAGACGGACAAATATTTAAAACAAGGCCTCCTATGCATCATTTCCTAGGTGCTTTCCGTCCCCTTCAATAAATAGTTTGTTTTTAGAGCAGCATCATGGCATCAGCTGTTTTTTGTTGTGTGCTTTGACATGATTGAAGCGCGTACATACCTGCAAGGTGTTATTACCGCCACTTGTCACCTTTTTTTTCCTTGCAAATACTCCCGCCGGTGGGAGCCACAAGTCCCCTCGCTCCTCATCAGTTGACTTCCATGTCACTTCAACACCGTCTCTGAGGACAAACACAGAAACGGGGCTCTTGGGGCTCCTTGCACTGGCGTAAAAGGAGAGGCGTTAGTTAGTTGTTTGTTTTGCCCCGGCTGCGTGGCTCATTCGGATGACGTATGTGACCGCTGAACGCTTCGGCCAGCTGATTAAACCACAACCAGTCGGCTTAGCACTGCCACCTGCTGGAGGAAATTGGAAGTCTCATCTTTGCTTTTTGAAATATCATGAACATCGATTTTGAACTTTGATATCGGTTTATTGAATCTTGGCATATAAAAAATAGTTGAGTGAATCAATTTTTTCAATTATAAATTTTGTTCCATGTACTCACGTGAGGGAAAACTGCATTTTGAAAAATGTGAGGCAGTTAACGCATTTTAGATGTTACTTTCTAATGCATTGCTGGCATCACCGGTGGCAGAAAAGTAGTCAGGCAGTCCAATTGACTTACCCGGAGAACATGCGCACCTTGAGCTTTTCCTCCCACCCGTATTCCTGGCTGAGGTGCGTTGCGTGGATGTCATGGCAACGATACCCTCCTCCTCCACGTCGCCAGCCCGCCAACCTGTTACTCCCCCAGGCGGGACGCAGCGTCTTGAGTTCACTCCCCCACGTAAACGAGCAGGCGTCTCAAAGCGCTCCGAGGCGGGGATGAGTGTTGCTTCAAGCCAGGATGGAGTCACAGCCCGTCTACAGCCGCTGGTCGTACAGGTTAGAAGCGAGCGTTGCGTCGGGTTTTGGCTGCTTTTCATTTTGAACGGCTGATACCGAGGAGATCAGCGGCAGGTGTTGAGACGGACTAAAACCCTCGCATGCTCTCAAATGAAACGGGTTCATGAAGATTCATTTCATTTTAAGCGGATTCTGAGCAGTGAAGCAAACCAATAATTCCCAACCACTGTGTATTTTTTCCTCATTTCAAATGAAAAGGATGATGATGAATTTTCTAATTTTGAGGTGTATTTTTTTTGCAGGTTTAATACCAGGACCAGAAGCAATGGTTTTGTACTGTCGTACTTTTTTTTTTTTTTTTGGATTGAAACCATACTGCTGCTCACAAATGCTCACTTCTGCTTTTAGTCTCGCTTTAACTACTCTTTCCCATAGTTTTATTGTATGACTCATAACTTTATTCCTCTGTCGTTACTACAGCTCTGCACATCTCCCTTGTTCTTAAAAATGGGCACCAACACACTTCTCCATTCCTCAGGCATCTTCCATAGATGGCAATTTTCCACGGATCCGCGGAAATCCGCCGTTTTATTTCTTAAATTGATCATTTTTGTGAATCGTCTAAATCCGTTGAGAAAATTTTAGGGGCGGTCAGGTACCTTATCGTCGAGTTTTCACGAGCTCTCCCGAACAGTCTCTCCGTTTTCCGTTTGTAAACAGCCCTGCGATTGGACGTGTATGAAAGCTTCAACTAATCAGATCAC